>NC_043003.1:35005069-35040069 GCF_006345805.1 Octopus sinensis
AATAAGGAGAAAACTGAGAAATAGTGATGAGAAAGTGGGAGAGGAATGTAAACATGTACGAGGCAATGCAAGAGAATCGGAGAGCAAGAGAGAATGAGAAAGAAAATGAGAGAAAGTGAGAGGTATTGAGAGAGCAAGCGAGCCAATGAGAGAGAGGGGGGAAGAGATAGAGTGAGAGACGGAGTTTTTTTTTTTTTTAAGAAAGGCTGTATGGAATTTGATGAGGAATTTTGAAATTCTTGACAGAATGAGAGATATTGATGAAGGAGAGAGGTAAAGGGTGTGAGTGAGATAAATAGAAATATAGAAAGATTGAGAGAGAGAGAGAGAGAGAAGAGAGAGAGAGAGAGAGAGATGGGGAGAGATACTATTCAATAAGTTAGAAAGAGTTACTTATAGGAAAATCGGAGAGAAATTTGTGTGAGTGCTTAGGAAGATGTGCATGTATAAGTGTGTGAGTGTGTGAGTGCTTGTGTGTGTGTGTTTGTGTGTGTGTGTGTGTGCTTGTTATTTTGGGAAAGACTGTGAAATCTCTCAATCACTGAACAGAAACACTGTGTTAAGGGAGTGAGTAAATCAAACATATATGTACATAGTAGATATATATATATATATATATATATTGAGATGGATTGATTGATGGATAGACAGATAGACAGATGGACAGATAGACAGAACAACCTACATGCATATGGATATATACATACATACATACATACATACATACATACATACATATATATATATAAATATATATATATGGAGAGAGAGAGAGAGGGGGGAACAGGAGAAGTTAAGAAAATGTCGAGATAGAGGTGAATGCATAAAGAGAGAAAGTGTTTTTCCGGTTGGGGCAGAAAATATTGACAAAGACGAAAAGAAAGTGCAAAAAGTTAAAATCATTGTTTGATAACCATGTAACAGACAGACACACACACACCACACACACACACACACACACACACAAACACATATATGTATGTATATGAGAGATACACACAGAGCGATCGAGCGAGAGTGAGAGAGAGAGAGAGAGAGAGAGAGAGAGAGAGAAAGATATGAAGGAGAAAGAGAGAGCGAATCAAGGTAAGGAGAGAGAGGCTGTCAAAGAAGTGAAATTAATATAGATTGGTAACTATAGCAGTAGATTAATAATCTGAGAATGGGACAGAGGAAAGAAAGGATGAAAGAAATAAAGAAATAGAGAACGAAAGTAAAGAGAAAGGATAAGGAGGAGGAAGAAGAAGAAAAGAAACTATGATTGGTAAATTTATGGATCGATAGAAGGAAAGAAGAAATAGAGTTGGAGTGAGAAATAGTAAACGAGGGAGTAAACGAAGTGTTAAAGAAAGACAGAGAGGAGGAACGAGGTAATAGAAAGAGACAGAACTAGAGTGGAACAATAAACAAAGAATAGTGAGAGATACATATTAAGAAGGAGAGAGAGAGAAGGAGAGAGGGAGAGAGAGGTTCGGAGAAAGCCGAAGGATGAGAGGTAAACAAACCTATGCTTCCTTCGTATGCTCCATATTGAGAGCAACCACACGTTTATTTCAATAGCAGTAGAAGACACAAGAAGTATCTTTCTTTTCTCCCTTCTTTCACTCTCTCTCTCTCTCTCTCTCTCTCTCTCTCTCTCTCACATTACCTATTCACTCTCTGTCTCTCTCTCGCTCTCTCGCTCTCGCTCTTTCGCACAGTCGCTTTCTCCTGTCTCTGTAATATTTCCTACACTTTCATTCGTTTCTCCCCGTCATCCATTCCATGCTCTTCGTCGTCTTGCAAAAATCCCATTGGGCTTGGCTGTCTTTTGTTATCTTTGCTACCGCCTGTGTTATTTTTACGGAAAGAGATTCAACAAGAATGAAATGCGTTTTGAGGGGGGTGGAATACATGAACACACACACAGGCACACTTATGCATGGGGGCAACATATGTGTGTGTGTGTATGTATGCACTTATGTATGTATGTACGTATGTATGTATGTATGTATGTATGTACTTATTTGTGTATGTATGTATGTCTGTATGTATGCATGTATGTATGCATGTATGTATGCATGTATGTATGTATGTATGCAATGTATGCATGCATGTATGTATGTATGTACTTATTTATGTATGTATGTATGTATGCATGTATGTATGTACTTATTTATGTATGTATGTATGCATGTATGTATGTACTTATTTATGTATGTATGTATGCATGTATGTATGTATGTATACTGTTTTTCCTTCTCATGATTTCTATTCACTATTCTTGAATATATATATATATGCCGACACCTATGACCGTGTTTGTATATAACATACCTGAATTACACGTATGTGTGTATATGAGTGTATGTGTGTGTGTGAATGTGTGAGTATGTGTCTGTATGCGTGTATGTGTGGATAAATAGATGGATGCACACATAATTACATACATACATATATATACGTACAGCTCACCGAGGCAAGGTTCAATTAGCATATATACAGATATACACATACATTTACGTATGTTTGAATGACTGTGTAATGGTCCACAATCTCCAAAATATATGCAAATTACTATGTATAAGGTGCATATACGTATGCGTGTGTATATATATATATGTATGTGTGAATGTGTGGGTGTCTATATGTCTGTTTGTGTGTTTATATATATATATGTCTATGTATATATATGTGCGTGTGTGCGTATGTGTGTCTGTGTGTGTGTGTGCGTGTCTATAAACATATATGTATGTATGTATGTATGTATGTATGTATGTATGTATGTATGTATGTATGTATGTATGTAAGTATGTATATGTATATATACACACAGAAATGCTCAGGCAGTTAGAAATGTAATACGGAAACACGCATTCTTATAAACGCATATGTTTATGTATAGAAAGATTTTGCTTGTATATAGTCCAAATGCGCGTGCATGAATATATTCATACGTTTGTGTGTACTAGTCAGTGCACGTATAAGTGTATATAATGTATGCATGTGAGACAAGTTGTTCACGAGTTTCTAGAGGTGTAGTTAGTTTAAGCTCGTCTAAAGAATGTTTACGTTAGGGAAGTGTTTTGTCCTATGCTGGTCTTTGTCCCGCAATTATACTTACATAGGAATGATTCTGCAGCGTATGTGTGTGTGCGTGTGAGTTTCCGTGTCCACGTACGTTGTGCACATGTATATACATATATATACTTATATATGTGTGTTGTATTTGTGTGTGTATATATATTATATATATATATATATGTTCCTTCATGTATATGTATGAAGTTTTATATTCTCAGTGCATCAAGGTGTTCGCATTTGCAAACGCTCCGGATTCTACGAAAGCTTATTTCTTAGCACTCCTGGCTAATAAATATATATGCAGGGGTGGATGTATACCGCCTGTGTGAGTATATTCGTCTGTGCATGAATGAGTGCGTGCATACGTGTGCGTGCGCGTGTGTGTGCATATATATGTGTGTTGTTATTTGTGTGTGTATATATATATATATATATATATATGTTCCTTCATGTATATGTATGAAGTTTTATATTCTCAGTGCATCAAGGTGTTCGCATTTGCAACGCTCCGGATTCTACGAAAGCTATTTCTTAGCACTCCTGGCTAATAAATATATATGCAGGGGTGGATGTATACCGCCTGTGTGAGTATATTCGTCTGTGCATGAATGAGTGCGTGCATACGTGTGCGTGCGCGTGTGTGTGCATATATATGTGTGTGTGTGTGTGTATAAATATATGTAAGTGGGTACGTACGTATCTCTGCATGTGTATATGCGTGTCTCTGTACGTAGGTATAGGATGGAGGAGTGCATATGTGGGATTTGATATTTATATGTACGCAGGTGTTAGTATGCACGTGTGTGCATGTGTGCATATGTGCCTGTGTGCGTATGTATCTGTTCATTGCTGCCACTATTCCATCCCTGCCTCCCTCCATCCTTTTGTTTCTCAATTCTTCCACTCTCTCTCTCTCTCTCCTTACTCTTCTCTCTATCTTCTACGCACAGTCATGTGTATACATCAATCTCAGACTGTCCCTTGGCGATTCTTCCACAGTCTACTCGCTGTATCTTTATATATGCGCTCTGTCGCTAACGCACTCATACACAAAGATACAAATACCCTGCATCTTTCTCTCCGTCACTCTTACTCTCTCCACTCTCTGTCTCTGGCTCAGTCTCTCTCCATCTCCCTCTCTCTCTCTCTCTCTCTCTCTCTCTCTCTCTCTCCCGACCTTGTCAGTGCTTTACTTCTCTTACCTCTCTTACCCTTATAATTCTCTCTTTTACACTTTAAATTCTTTTCACTTTTTGTTTATACATTTTTATTTCCTTTTCATCCGTATTTCCGAACGCGTATGTGTGTGTGTGTGTGTACCCACACATATATGTATGTACGTACATACATACATACATACATACATACATACATACATACATACATACATACATACATACTTGCATATATTCTGTTCCTTTTATTCTTTATTTCATTTTTTCCGTGTTTGTTTATACCGCATCTTGCTTAGACTTCATTATCACCTTCTTCTTCTTCTTCTTCTTCTTCCTCTTCTTCTTCTTCTTCTTCTTTTCTTCTTCTTCTTCTTCTTCTTCTTCTTCCTCTTCTTCTTCTCCTTCTTTCTCTTCTCCTTCTTCTTTTTCGTCTTCTTCTTCTTCTTCTTCTTCTTCTTCTTCTTTTTACTTCTACTTCGTCTTCTTCTTCTTCTTTTTCTTCTCCTTCTTCCTCTTCTCCTTCTTCTTTTTCGTCTTCTTCTTCTTCTTCTTCTTCGTCTTCTTCTTCTTTTTCTTCTCCTCCTTCCTCTTCTCCTTCTTCTTTTTCGTCTTCTTCTTCTTCTTCTTCGTCTTCTTCTTCTTCTTTTTCTTCTTCTTCTTCTTCTTCTTCTTCTTCTTCTTCTTCTTCTTCACCACCGTCTTCGTCTTCACCTTCTTCGTCTATTCTCTTCTTCTTCTTCTTCTTCTTCTTCACCACCGTCTTCGTCTTCACCTTCTTCGTCTTCTTCTTCTTCTTCTTCTTCTTCACCACCGTCTTCGTCTTCACCTTCTTCGTCTTATTCTTCTTCTTCTTCTTCTTCACCACCGTCTTCGTCTTCACCTTCTTCGTCTTATTCTTCTTCTTCTTCTTCTTCTTTTCCTTCTTCTTCTTCTTCTTCTTCTTCTTTTCCTTCTTTTCCTTCTTTTCCTTCTTCTTCCATTCTTTCTTTTTTTTCTTTTTCTTTCCTTTCGTTCATTCATACCAAACATAAGCGCCCCAGGTCAACCTGTATGGCAAACATGTGGTCCTCTTCTTTCAATTTCTTCACTAATGTTGTTATTGTTATTGTTGCCATCGTCATTGCTGTCATACGTATGCGAAAAGGCGTGTTTGTGTAAATAACTGCTCACATACACATGTGAGTATGCACGTGTGTAAGCCTGCATGTATACACACACACGCACACACACACACACACACACATATATATATATATATATGTATATATTCATATATATATATCTGTGTGGTGGTGCCCATAGAAGTAAGGACGTGTGATGGATGCGTGCGTGTGTAGTATAAATCTATGTTTGTGATTGTGTGAGATGCGTTTTTGTTTCTATGAGGAATTTAAAACGATAGGAAACATGTCTGTAAGAAATGTCAGAGATTTCTTTTCCTTTAATGTTTATTGTTGTTGTTAGTTAATGGTTTTAACATTTTTTTTTGTATTTGCTTTCTGTTTTGTATTTTAATGTTTTCTTTCTGCTTTGTTGTTTATATTTTTTGCTGATGATGTTATTGTTGCCATTGCTAGTATTGTTCAATGTTGCTGTTTAACAGTACAATTGCAAGAAGATGTTTTCCTTACTGATGTCTAATAATGTTTGATATAATTTTCGCTGTCGTTGATGTAGTTGTTGTTGTTGTTGTTCTTCGTTGCTTTCGCCCAAGGCCACAGAAACTGTCAAATAGGTTCCATCAATGACCATCCTGTTCTAAGATATTCTATGTATGTGTGCAAGTGTGTGTATGGGTGAGGCATGTGAGTGTTCGTGTGAACACATTTTCAATGCTTCATTCAATCATAAACGCAATAGTGTGTGATCTGAGGTATATTTAATTGTTGCTTCTAGCAAAAAAGCTTCTCGCTGTGGCTATGCTGCTGTTTAGTCGCAGGGCAATCTTGCTCAGGATGACAAACGGTCGAAAGTATTCCGGGTATGATTATCAAGTTATATTGCCTTATGTGCATCCTTCTCTTTTGAAGACAATGAAATATGTTGCGATAATGATGTGGCTGTTATTTCTGTTATGTCGAGAAAGTATATAAATATTCTCTTACTAGCTCGTACGGTCGTTATTGTGGTTGTCGATATAATTGTCAATTATTACTGTCATTATAGCGTAAATGTTGACGCTGTTATTTAAGCAATTGCCGGCCTAAGACCAAAAGCATTCCAACTGTATGTAAGTAGAATATTTTTACTGACGAGCTTCAATAAGACGGAAACATATCCGGCGCTTTCGTCGGTTGCGTTATTCAATCCAGTCTGCATTATCTGTATTGGTAAAAGTGACGAATATTGGTACGATCGGTTCATGACAAGTTTAGGGGGTTCACTCATAAGGCTAAATGTTCATCTCTAGCCAAGTCAATGCTGGCCTCAGTGCTGGTAAAGTAAGTGTTAATCTTGTTTGTGTAATGATGGGTGATTTAATTTGATTTGTTTGTCAGATTTTTAGCGGGCTCGTGTTTTTTTTTCTTTTACTGTGTTTTGATTTGTGTAGCTAAATCGCCTTCCTCTGCCCCCTTTGTAAAAATATCGTAGCATGTGATTTGGCTGACATTTCTAGCGCAACCAATGCACTAGATATAACTAATTCGAAAATGTTCCAGTATTTTACAAATGCGTGCTGCATCCACTCGTGCACAAAACTATATTTTTGGTTAATATAACAAGGAGTTGTTAGAATCATTAGAATCGGACAAATTGTGTCATGGTATTTAGTTTCGCCGGTTTACGCAATACATTTAAAATCTACCAAATCTAAATAGCTTTAAACATTTTAACCATCATCATCATCATCATCATCATCATTATTATTATTATTATTATTATTATTATTATTATTATTATTATTATTATTATTATCATTATTATTAAGGCGGCACTCTGGGTCAAGCCGAAACCGAGGGTGGCTGAGTGTTATCTTGCGTGCTGACAAGTCCTCTAAGTACTATATCAGTCAAGCAGTGCGGTCAGTGGAAATTCTACCTAGGTGTTCTGTAGGGGGTTAGTGGAGGATAGGTGTGACGACGTCCTTGGCTAGCCTCTGGGTATCAATGAGGAACAACTGACCGATCTTTTTCGGAGGACATTCCAGCCGGCGTGTATGGATAACATCTAGACATCCCTGGCATCGCAATGCTACCGGGGAGCGTTGCTGGTTCGCGATAAACACCACAGATACGAAAGTGCCGTCAGTCGAAGCTGCCCGAGGTATGCTCGAAGCGATGAAACCGTTCTACACGCACTCGTCCAATATTCGGCAATTTCTCTCATGTGTGCTTATGTTGCGTGTCGTATGGATCAAGCTATCAACCGAGTCTGTTTTTAAGATTGCTCCGCCCTCTTCCTCTGGTCGGGAAGGCCGAGCAGTTTTTATCTGCATGGTGGCCAGGTGAAAGAGGTTATGTGGTGGACAAGACTGAAAGGCTTGAAGACAGAAATTTTTCTCTCTGATTTTTTCAGGTTCCACTTGAAGAGGCGGATCAGAGGTTGACTTTTGCATTTCATCATTTCGGAGTGGATAAATTAAGTAGCAGTGAAACCTTGGGGTCGCTGTAATCGAATAGTTCCCTCCCACAAAATGTCTGGCTTTGTATCTTTAGATACATCATCATCGTCGTCGTCGTCATCATCATCATCATCATCATCATCATCATCATCATCATCATCATTTTTACTGGTGTGCTTGCTTTAGCAATAGATTTCGTTTCTTTAGCCATTGATACTTTTTATTGATTTGAAGGTGTTGGCTGTTGTTTTTTTTATTGAAGCTGCTATCGGTGCTTGATACTACAAATTTTGTTACTATTATTATTATTTGTTTTAACCGTTATGGTAGCGGTGTAGTTAACGCTAAGCACATTTTTGTTATTTACAAAAGCTGCTGCTGTTTATTGTGGTTATCTTGTTTATATTATGCAGTTGTTGCAATAGCATTCAGATTTCGGGTTTTCCTTTATTCCCTTACTTCTCTTGTTTCTGGCTATTATTAACCCTTTTAAAAATATTATGTCCGTGTCTCCTCATTAACATGGGAAACACACTCCTAGAATGCAGCCTGCGTATACAAGGTCTGCATCTGTTATGAGCAGAGCTAAAACATACTTGATAACCCGAACAAACAGGTATAAAATATAAAACATATATCCACGCCGCCATCTTTAGCACCAATGCTTTCTCCAATGTCGGTGTCGCCATCATCATCACAATCATCAGCATTATTATTTCTTTTAATATCTCTTTTTTAAATATACGCAGACATTCTCCATGAAATAAGAGTCGCAGCTACTCATAAACACGCAAACATTAAAAAAACGCGAGCACGTACACAAACACACGCATACACACGCACACACACACACGCTCACACAGACACACAGAAACACACACGCACACACAGTCGCTTACACACATGAATACTCAGATACACATACCCACTACTATTCTTGTAGATTTTAAGAAAGATATAAAAGTATTATCGGTAAATGAATTTACATACGTAGAGATGTGTATGTGTCTGTGTGTGGCGGTGCATAAACACACATACACCTGCACACACAGACACGCACACAACACATATACATATAATTTATTCCTTTCATTCTTCAATTGGTCTCGGTCACTTAACTGTCGCTCTGATACTAGAGCACAGCATAGCATTGTGGTATATAGTGATTACACCAGCCACTCCGAAAATTTTAAGAAGATGAAAAGCAACTTAGAACTGTTCAAGTTCATTGTACCCACTGACACATATACGCACATATATAAACATAATTGCGGGCTCGGCACACAGGCATGTACCTATAGATGCGCATGTATTTTCCAGGATATTTGTGTATTTGTGAGGTAATGCTCATAGCTTTGCGCGTGGCTGTATATGTTGGAGTATGTTTGTATATTTACTTGTATTTTGGATCTTCATTACGCTCTAAGATGTAATTCCCCTTGCTGCCAACGAAACTATTGAAAATATCTTCAAAACTGTTTCAAAAGATCCACAGCCCACTCAGAATATTCTGTAAACAATATACACAAGATTTCCAGGACAACAACAACGGAAAATTTCTCAGCGCACATTTCTAAATCGCATTGGCAAAGTTTCTAGCGTGAAACTCAGTGTACCATTGGAACAATGAAAATTAAACGGTGAAATGCGAAAGCTTAAGAAATTCAGATATACGTAAGCATGCGTGAAATACACAATAACTATAATACAATATATTTTGGGTAAAAATGCAATAACACCAATCCGGGCATCAGAAATCACAGCTCTGCAGAAAGAGAAGTCAGCCATAGCAGAAAACTGGGAAAAGCATTTCAACCAAGATCTAAAACCATTGCATATAGCAATTATGGATAATTTCATGAAATACCAGTCATTCATCACCGTGACTACATATCGACCCTTGCTGAAGTTAGTTCTGCCCTCGAAACCATGTTCAAGAAATATCTTCGTCGTAGCACTATTCCAACAGTTAGTTTATGATTGTGCTAGGAGGATTTTACAGAAACGAGCAACAAGAAGCATATACGTCAACATTGCAAGGATGTAAGCATAGCCACCATCTTTAAAAAAGAAGGGAAGCAAATCTCTTAGTTTATATACTTGGGGCACAGCACATCAGTTTATTGTGGGAGGGGTCTAGCCAACAACATGCTCAATAGATTATTCCAATCAGTATCACAAGCAATAAAACTCATGTCACATTTGAGGAACATTGAGGATTGGGATATCACCAGATGGTCTAAAAATATTGGATAAGACGGAATCGATGGACAATTATAAGCACCCTTATAACTACCCTCTATTCTTTCTATCAATGGTCCTAACTGTAAATATATATACAGTCCTAAAGTTTAAATATTACATTCGCATTTAGTATTCATGTATGTATGTATGTATGTATGTATGTATGCATGTATGTATGTATATATACCGGGTTAGTCAAAAGTCACCCGACAGTAAATCAAAATTCCATATATATTCATTCCAATTATGATTGTTTAATAGTTGCATTCTGTGAGTTAAAATCACCGTTTTATTTAATTTTCTTTCAACATTTGTCTATTAGCGAAGTCTCATTCGATCGTTAACCCTGTATGTATGCATATATATGTATGTATGTATGTATATATATACATATATATATACGGATATATATTTATTCAGATATATATATATATACGGGTATATATAAATATATATGGGCAGCTAAACAGGCAGGCAGACTGGCAAACGAAAGTCATATGACTGCGGCCATGCTGGAGTACCGCCTTTAGTTGAAGAAATCGACCCAAGAACTTATTCCTTATAAGCCTAGAACTTATTCCATCGGTGTCTTTTGCTGAACCTCTAAGTTACGAGTACGTAAACACCAACATCGTTTGTCAAGTGATGGTAGGGGGACAAACACGACACCAAACATATACATATACACATATGTGTGTGTTGTGTATCGACAGGCTTCTTTCAGTTTCCGTCTACCTAATCCACTCACAAAGCTTTGGTCAGCCCGAAGCTATAGTAGAAGACATTTGCCTAAGTTACCATGCAGTGGGACTTGGGACCCGGAACAATGTGGTAGTTGGTAAGCAGGCTATTTACCACACAGCTATACCTGCACCTTTTTAGATATCCATAGTGAATAGAAAGTAATCAAGTGGATTGTATCAGGAATTCAAAAAGGCACAGCCTTGTCACTCATTTGTCATGTAAATTCTGCTTGAGAACAATCTTAGGTGTGAACATGTCTGTAGACTCATCATCGACTTGCATATTAATTCAGGAGCTGATAATTCAATTGATTGCACAACTGAATCCTCGTCGTTGAACGACGGAGATCCACTTTATATATGTATACTGAAATACACGCACATTTATGTATGTATATGCGTATATATATATATATATATATATATATATATATATATATATATATATATATATATATAATATATATATATTATATATATAAGAGAGAGAGAGAGAGAGAGAGAGAGAGAGAGGAGAGAGAGAGGAGAGAGAGATACAGAGACAGACAGCTAGAGACAGACAGACAGACAGATAGTTGTGTGTGTGTATTCCCATACATGTGCTTGCAAGTATCTAAGCATATGCTTCTATTTTTGTCTAAGTTTATCTGAAGTGGGAGAAAAAGAATAGAAAGTAATGTGTGTATTTGTACATGTGTGTGTGTGTGTGTGTGCTTGTGTTTCTTTGTGTGTCTATGTATTTGTGAGTGATTGTGTCTATGTAATATTCAATAGTTCAGCAACACGCTTTGTCCACTGACCCTTACCGACGTAGATTTTTCTGTATTCTTCACACTCCGCTAACTATTCTCCTCCTATTCTCACAACATATTTCTTTCTTTCTTTCTTTCTCTCCTCCTTCCTTTCCTTCTTCCTTTCTTTCTTCCTTTCTTTCTCCTTTTCTCTTGTCTTCCTTCTCTCTGCTCTTCTTTCTTTTCCTTTTCTTTTCTTTCTTTGCTTTTCTTTCCCTGTCCGTCTCTCCCTCTCTCAATTTCTTCTCCCTTCTCCCTCTACCTTCTCTCTCTGCCTTTCTCTCTGTTACTCAAGTCGTAACACTCGCCCTCTTCTCTTTCCTACTTTCACTTTCCGTTTTTTTTTTCGTTTCCTTTCTTTTTCCTCTTATTTTTATGTACATCTGTCAATCTACCTATCTTCTATCCACATTTCTACCAGGCTATCAATCTACCAAACTATCTACTTATCTACCTACCAATCTACTTACTCTCTTCCTCCCTTCCTCCCTCCTCTCCCTATATAACTATCTACCAACATACATACATACATATATACAATAAGCATATATAGTTTCCACTCTTTCTCTCTCTCTCTCTCTTTCTCATTTTCTTTCTCTTGATTCTCTCTAATTTAATTTTCAGACACTTAGTTCTTCGTACTTTCTTTCTCAATCTCTTGATATGTATGGGGGTGTATTTAATTATGATTGTACGTATATACGTATGTATGTATATGATGAAAAGCTGCTGCCATTCATAGAAGTATACACACACACACATAATAATTCATATATATATAAGTATATATATATTTTTATATTTCCATGTCTCTCTGTCTCTATCTCGCATGCTCTCTCTGTCCCCTCTCCTCTTTCTTTCACTCTCTGCTATGCATATACACAAACATATTCATTTCTAACATTGCTTTATTCCTCTAACACGACCACGTTTTCTCTTTCTCATACTCCTATTCATCGCCTTTAAGTTGTATTTCATCCTTATTATCTCATACACTCACATTTAGATTTCTTTCTTTCTCTCTTTTTCTCTGTCTCTCACCCTTTCTCCTTTTCCCAAGCTCTCACGTCCTCTCTATGTTCGTTCATTTATCTCACCACCTTCTCTCTCTATCTCTCACCCCTCACTCTTCCTCATTCTATCCCTACATCTATCTCTGATTCGTATATTTCACTCATCTCCCTCTTCCCCTTCTCATCCTCTGACTTTCAGTATTTCGTAATAAATCTCTCATGAACATGAAACGCAACCTTCCCAGCTTTCCCACGGATTCTACGTAAATCAAACCTCAGAAACCAATAGCAACAAACAACTTAGGTTCACCACACCATCGCCCAGTGGTTCCAGCTATGAATCCTACCCCGCCCTAACTCACTCAACTTATGCTTCTCTTCTGGATCATAATTTGATGAAAATTCAACAAAATAAATATATAAATGAGTGAATAAACAAATAAATAAATAAATAACAATGAAATGGTTGATATTTGTTGTCTACTCCATCCGATTAATAATATTCTCTTTCATTTTATTTTTCTTATTTTCTTACTCGCTCTCGATATATGCGTAGGAATATAATACGTAGGCGCACGCATACACACGATTTACGCTGTTCGTGCGTATCTATGTGTATATATGTGCTTAGGTAAATATGTTTATATATATATACATACATATATATATATATATATATATATATATATATATAATAAGGGAGAGAGAGAATTATGTAAATAAATGGAAGTGCTCAGAAATATACGCAAATACATATATATGCGAGTGTATGAGAGTGCATCCCACAAACATATATACATAAATATACGCACATATATAAGTAGGTATGTATCTATATGTATGTAGATATGTACTTGCACATATATATGTATGTATTTATATAAGGAACAATCCAAATACATCCGCATGTATGGACAATTATGCATGCTAATATAAATCAACCAAATATATCTATGTATTTGTATCTGCTTGCACGTGTCTGTCTCAGTGTTTGTCTGTGTGCATATATGTATGTGTGTGCGTAGGTGCATGTGTGTGTATGCTTGCGCGCACCAACGCTTGTATGTATATGTTTGTATGCAGCAATTTGCTTCAGATCTGAAATATGTGCTTCACCGTGGATACCAATTTTGACTACATTATGTATAGTAAATTTACTTAATGCTTTGTCAGTTTAACCCCATCCTGAATACAATTTTTGTTAATGCTAAAGATATCTCGTTGAGTGTTATAGAGCTATCGTAAATTGCTACACTTAACGTTACATTCTACTTCCGTTCTCATTGGCACTCACTGTTCTTCCATCAACGTCTTCTAGTCGGTTAGCCAAATTTAGAACGAATACAGCAAAAGTATTGTCATTCAAGGCAACGTTCATATTGATAAGAACAACGACAACAATAGTAAAACCAATAAAAATGCGAACGAATTTATTAATCTTTGAAAGAATTATTATTTTTCCTGTCTTTTCTTTTGTTTTGATATTCTATTGTTTTAAACATGCAATTTTCATTCTCTCACTTCCTTTCTCACTTCAGTTGTTTTAAAATGTTCGTCTGTTTAAGATGTTTAGCAGATCAAAGCCATTTGCTTGGCTGAAAGCATAAATACAAAATAGGTTTTCTCCTCTTTGGCGCGTGGAAATCAATTTTCACAAGATTCTATGCCAATATTATATCAGGCATATCAGATTAAAGCCCATGTGCCAAGCAGAATCGGGTTTGTAACTTTTTTTTTCCTGAGATAATGGAGAAGACTCTTACTAGTTATCTAATACTTCGTGGCCTTTGACGCTGGGATGTATTGAAAAATCAATTGAATTTACTCTCCAGTGCCTGGCTTTTGGCTCGCAAACGATTTTCTCACCGCCGTCAAAGTTGTTTACGATTTCACTATAGCATAAAGTTGAAGTTTCAAATCCTAGTGTTGAGATATTTGCCATCAGGCACTCTGCATCACATATATGCACACACACACACACACACACACACACACACACACACACACACACACATATATATATATACCGCGTGTGTACCGTCGGCGATTTTTTTCCTCTGTCTTCCCTTCTCTGGATCTTTCCTTCTCCTATGTTTCCACCGAAGAGCTCCGCTCGAAACGTTAAACCCTCCTTCTTTCCTTCTTTCCTGAGCGTCCAATAATACTATATTTGTTCCACGTCCTCGCGTTGTTGTGTTTTTTTGTGCTTTCTTGTTTGGATTAACTTTATATATACATATATTTTCATGCACACATGTACATATATGTTTACTAGGTGGAGGTGTATACAGTAGACCTTCGGTCCAAACGGCTCTCGATTTGGACTGTTTCATTTTCCTAAGTTTTGATTTCCTTTCATCCTTTCTTGGATGAGTCAGACATCCATCTAAACCAAAGCTGAAATCAAAGCAATCTTTTTTTCTTTTATCTATATATTTTATAAAATATCTCCAACAGGGGATATTAGTTGCTTTGAGTGAACAAACCGATTGCTTCAGAAATGAAAATTATTATAGTAAATCAAACTGGAGACATTTCACCAGAAAGTGTGAAATAGGTAAATATAAAAGAATAGATTTTGAAAACAATTAAATGATAGAAAAATAAAGGAAAATTAGTCTAGTTATAATCAGTGGATTTTCAATACTTGTTAAAAATACATCAAATATACATAGATAATAATTTTATAGAAACCGCAAAAAACCTATTTGGCATAGAATATAATGCCCCCATATAATATATATATATATATATTATATATATAAATATACGTGTGTGTGTGTGCGTGTGTGTGTGTGTATGTGTGTGTGTGTTGTGTGTGTGTGTGTGTGTGTGTGTGAATACTCACGTGATAATCTTATTATCCACTTTTCGAAAGATAATTGTTAAAATGTGTTTTTTGTTTTGTTTTTATTTTTTAAGTAATATCTTTAAAATCATACCTCGACCGTTTTACATGATTTTGATTTAAACAGTGACTCACTGAGTCACTCTACCGTGTACACAGAGGATCAATTGTATATCTATGCATAAGCGCGTGTTCACATACACATATCTACAATAACCGATGTGAACGTACATGGTTAGTTGGCTGGCTGGCTGGCTGGTTGGTTGGTTGTTTGGTTTATTCTCCGTCATGCTTTATATATTATAGAAAGGCGGAGAGAGGAGAAGTGAGAGTACAAAAAGAAATGCAGAGTGAGGAAAGCACATACTAGGCTTGCAGGCAGGCAACGAGTCAAGAAGGGGTACAAAATACGTGCATTGTGAGAGAAAAATAGCTATAGAAATAGAGATGGTGTAGGAAAGGGAGTGTATATATATATATATATATACGCAGAGGGAGAGAGGGAGAAAGAGTGAACAGAAAGACAGGATGAGTTGTGTATAACGTATCAAGATTTTTAATGTAGACATGTATACTTTTCTGATTGAAACCTATGCTTTATGAGAATAAACATTTTAATAAACATATACAAATATTTTGATTTTTGCTTTGTCGAATATTTGACTTCTCTAAGAGTCTAGCTGTTAAGCGATCGAATCAACAAATGTTCCTTAAATTTGAGCATGTTTGTCTATCTCTCTGTCTGTCTGTACCCCCCCCCCCCATATATATATATATATATATATATATATATATATACGGTGTAGATTTGGTAAAGCATCGGCTGATATTATTTTAAAGAAGTAAAAATTAGAACTTGTATTCTTACGAATATTTTGGATTTTTCTGTAAATTAATTCCACTTGCTAGGTCTGGCGAAAGTGATATGATGCAGCCAATACTAATGCCGCGTGTAATTTTGAAAATATTTTTATACATAGAAACATTTTGTATATATACAAATTTTCAATAGATATACCGCGAAATATAACATTTAATTCTTTTGCTGAGAAATAACTTGCTCTACTCGAAGATTTATCATAGTCATATTGGAAAGACATATGGGATTATTTGGAAGTGCATGGATTTTGTCTCAACTGTATGGGTAATACATTCGACACACATCTTGATGATCAATTTTGGGGTCAGGTTTGCTCCTAACCTACAGCATTGTGCGCGCACGCCAGTGGTTTGCATTGTGATTTTCCAGGTTGGTAATTGTTATGGATTTTAGAAAAACAATATTTAATACGTATACAATACATTACAATGTGTTCGCCATAGGTTTAATAGCCAGAAGTATTTTCGTCGTATATGACTTGTTTTACTTTTACAAAATTTTACGTATGCAACTCTGTGTGTGTGTCTGTGTCCGCGCGCGCGTTACTTTGGCTTAAGAAAGTGCTGCGTATTAAGCGGACTAACGGACTAGTAGCCTCAAAATTTTTGGGTGAATATTCTTTTTCAACTGGTAATACAGTCTTACATTTTATATTTGCCGTATTATTTTCGCACACATATCCTATTAAAACTGAACCTCAAATTCACAGTCGTTACTTTCAGGCGTACATATCTCCGAGTGGAAGTATCAAAGTAGTCTAAAATATCCATTTTTGTTCTCTAACAAAAGGTTAAATGATCATAGGAATTGCGCAGCTAAATTTCTTAACATGAAAACAGTAAAATGAAAATGCGGACGTATGTAAATTTAATAATTAGAAAGAAGGGAAATGTTTAAAATTCAGAATATTTTGCAGTGGTAAGGGAATTAGAAATAAAAGTCTCTAAAACAAACGAAAATATAATACAATGCATTACAAACATTTCGACGTCTAGCTTTGGAATGCGACGGTTCTTTCTTTCTTTCTTTTTCCCTTTTATTTATTTATTTATTTATTGAAAAATGAATGAATGAATGAATAAATAAACGAAAAAATAGAGTAATAAAAATACGACTGAGAATTCAAAAATTCAAAATTTGTGAAAATTCAAGAAAATAAATAATAAATTAATTAATTACTCATGATTAAGATCATTTAAAATTTTGCCAGAGATACAAAATAGTTGGTGCAGAGTTGTAATAGTTTGGTTGTAACAATTTCCCGGGCAAATTGTAACAGAGTAGCTCAGTGGTAATTTGGGATTTGAAAACGTGGTAGTAGGTTTTGTTTAAGTAGGGGGAAGCGTACGATATATCTACATGTAATTTTACGTCCCCCTTTACCTTCTGAGTTCAAAATCCGCCGAAGTCGATTTTTTTTATGCCTTTCATCTTTTCGGGGTCGATTGAATAAAAGTACCTGTCAAGTATTGAGACCTACTGAAATGACATCTCCATCCTCATAAATTCCAGGCCTTATGCTTATAGTAGAAATGATTATTATAGTCTTTCTCAAAGACACTAGCGTATGCAACATACTTATGCATAGGTGTGTGTACACATGCAAACACTCATATATGCACAGACACACACACACATGCCCGCTTGCATGTATACATAAAGTACACACGCGTGTACAAATACAACCGCGTATACTCACATATTCACTCTAACAATTTATATGCGCGTATGTATAATCACACATGCATACATTCATTTATTATCCGAAGAAAAATATACAGGCTTATATGAATACGAATGCAAACGTATATACACACATACGCATACATTATGAAATGCACGAACGAACACAGCATGACACGACCATGAGCCAAAGTTGTGTGCCACGATCTTCGATCTGAAATGTTCTAACGGGTTAGAATCGGCGTTCACATATTGTGTGACACTGTTTGGCCAAGCATGCGTGCCTAGTTCCATTGACTGCACTGGAAGCTGTGATTTTGTTTTATTTGTTTACCATTTGTTTTTACCATCCCAGTTCTCACCCACTTCGCCAGAACTAGACCCATCACTAGCATCACCACCCACATCAGATCAACACCATCAGCACGAGATGCACCACGTTTCATGCTCATTATGATCAGTAGCATCTCACTTGTTCTCTTTCGTCCGGCCATTGAATTGCAACTTACTTGGCAAGCAACTACATATTGCGCCAGATCTTACTTTCTCTTTTATTTTGATTCATTCTCTCTCTCTTTGTTTCTCTATGTACGTGCAGGAGACTCATTTCCTTTTTTTTTATCAACAATGTCAACCACATTCCACAACCCACCACTTATCTCTCTCTCTCTTCTAGTTTCTCTTTTTTCTCTCTCTCTTCCACTTCCTCTTTTCTCTCTCTCTCTCTTACTTTCTCTTTGTGCATCCACCTTTATATGTGTGTGTATGTGTGTATTTCTCATTTTCCCTTTCTATCAATACCATCAAACACATTCCACCACCCATGATCATAGCACAGCAGTGCCACTACCGGCTTCATTCCAGCATTCCCAAACCCCGCGATTCCACCACCGCAGTCCAGCCCCCTCTCACTACCCAATCACAATTGCTACAGAATTATCATCGTAAGTGTTATATCATGTTACATGATGGTATCGTTGATACCGTCGATTTCAACTATTTCTAATGTCCCAAGCGACCCTTTGGTAACTGAAATCAGATTGATGCAAAACCATTTGCAAGGAGAAACAAGTTCGTTTGCGTCCCGAGACAAGTAATTATTTTCACACTGATATAGGTGCTTGCACGAATGGAGACATTTTGCTTTTAATTGTGTCCCAGTACTGCCTTTCCCTTTGTTGGCTACAAGTTCCGATTTGCCAGTAATACATTTACGTATTTATTCTGTTATTTATTGGTTTATATAGTTATTTTTCGCTGTAATTTTCTATATACATTATCTTCGCTACGCATATTCAATATACATTCAATCTATGTTTCAGTTGTGTTATACCTAATTACTTTTTTTTGTTGTTTGCTTTGTTTCTTGTGAAAGCTTTTATGGTATTGATAGGGCGATTGCCCTGACTATGTACTGTGTGAGTTGTTACTAAGGTGAAAGTATCTTGTGTAGAATATCTACCGGATTTAGTATGGTGAACGTTTCGTTATCTTCGTGTGTCTTTTATTTATTTTCTTTATTTGTAGTTTTGTGTGAGCATGTGTGAATTGCTTTTACCTTTGTGGCTGAGTAGGAATAGATCTTGAGTGCTGAGATAACAGAATAACAAGTGGTCGCGTGGTTTCTATATAAATATGCAAGTTCTGAGCTGTAGCCCATTGTGTGGGGGGGGGGAAGAAAATAATGCTATTAGGCTGGAGTTGTAGATCATGATGTCCGTCTATTATGCGTACAGGAATATGAGCTAGAAGCAGATTTTCTACGGAGTGTAGTTGAAAAGAAGAAGAAGAAGAAGAAGAAGAAGAAGAAGAAGAAGAAGAAGAAGAAGAAGAAGAAGAAGAAGAAGAAGAAGAAGAAGAAGAAGAGATTGAATGAAATGATGAATGAATGAAGGAATGAAAGTGATACGCAACAACGGAAGGGACAGTAGCACGAATATGAACAAGTCCTAAAAACTGCTATTTCTTGCACATAAAGGTCGCAGCTTCGATGGTAACCAAGAAAATAACTTATTCCTGAATACCATACCAGGGTTCAATGACCAAGAGTCCTATACTTCCAGAGCCGTTCCATCCTATTGCAACGAACGGAAGCGAATGAAGAAGGAGGGTAATGAGTTTGGGTAATGTAGGAAAAATAGAATAAACAATACAAATAAATAAAGAAAAGAAAAACAAACGCTAGGATGGGCTGAAAACAAAAGTCATGGCTCTGAATTATTAAAGAAGAGCTGATAGAATGTCTAAACGGCCTGAAGAAGGATACGGGGGTGACGTACTTATTAAGTCAGTTTTGTGGTAATTAGACTGACGGTGAACAACTAAACAAATAATCTATTGAGAAATCCACATGAGCTAATCTGAAGACGTAAAAGAATTCGACGTCCTATACCGAAATTGCTTACAACCTCTTTTAGAAGTCCTAGGTTGTGGTATCCGAAATGAAAGATGCTCGAGTTGAGAGAAAGGAATGCTAAACTATCCTAGGTGACTGCATTTTATGTGTACATAGGTTATCAAGAAAAGCTTTAAGATTATTTTTCTTGTAGAGTCCGGAGGAAGTTACATTGCCTATAACATTTGCAGGTGAGTCTGATGCCGTTAATGCTTCCTGAAAACCCGCATGAAAGACATTAGTAGAGAAAACATTTTCGAGGTCAAATTTTCTGGAGAGAAAACTGGGAATAAAGGATAATATGGGGCCGTAGTGTGGACGGACGAGAAGTGATAGGAGGTGGAAAGATGAGTATTTATTTATATATTTATTTATTTACTTGCTTCAGGGATGGAATATCCTAACCAACAATCTCGAGGAACAGAAGCCTGTATTGTAGTGATAGAAAATTCGGAGGAAACAGCATGCATGTTAGGAAAAGCTTGATGGTGGTACAACGGTGATAGACCTCCTATCAGACAAGTGGTCCTTTTCTGGATGTAGTCCACGATGTAAATGTGAATGGCAGCAGCAGTTTTCCAGATATTGGAACAGTACTTCGCCTTTTCTTTCAACTTCGCAACAGCTTAATAGTCTTTGCGAAGTAGTCGTAACTATTATAAAGATGCGCTCTTGTCAATTTTATTTCTAATTATAATCATTTGTGTATCTTATCAAATTTTAAAGTATATTGTATGACGGTCATGGCTCCACGCCTTTTTTTTCTATAAACATTTTTCGACATCCCCTCGCGTTTATAACATCCAATTTTTATATATAACATTTTTATATGAATGTATAGTCTTGGTAAAAAATAATGTAAATATATTATTATTTTAAGAATAGTAGCAGGTAAGATGAATGGAGTGAGGGACACACTGTCTTATGCTATTTGCTTAATATACCTTTTTCAAAGCCTCTGAATTCAAATGCAGTTGAGATTAAGTTCGCTGTTTGTCCTTATTATGCCAATGTTAGAAATAATTATTTCTAAGATTATTTAGCGATGTTATTGCTTGTTCTTTATTACACTTCTCATTAGAAAAAAAATTTTTGTAATAAAATTAGATATTTTTCGGTTCCCAACTTAATTGCGGGGTCAGCGTAACCTTATCACAGTTTTCTACCAACTCCATAACACATACCAAAGAAAAATCCCTACCTAACCCATTGCCAAAACAACTGATTAATGAAAGGAAGAAAAGTAAAAGAAAACAAGCACACAAAAAAACCCCAATTCACTCACACACAAACACACTCCCAGCCATATTCATGAATACAGATCTTCTAAGAACTTGCAATTAAATCGCTGACTTGGAACATATGTCAATTGCATACATACATACATGAATACATACATGCATGCATACATACATGCATACATACAATCAGACACACACAAACACACAGTCGCACGCAAATACACACGCACACAACTGAAAGAAGAAACCGATATGGGTACCAATACGCAGCTCCTCGATAAAATAGAGATAGCAACCAAGTTCTCTAATCATATCGCAGTGTCTTTAGTTAATTAATGTATCCTTAAATATTCGTAAAGAGAGAATGGTTCCCGTTGGAGGACACATTTTCACATACTTCTGCGCAATCCAGTGTGAGCTGGAGCTAAAAAAACAGGAACATCATCATCATCATCATCACCATCATCATCATCATCATCATCATCATCATCATCATCATCAGTATCATCATGATCGTCATCATCATGATCATCATCAACATCATGATCATCATGATCATCATCATCGTCGTCGTCATCATCATCACCATCATCATCATCATCATCATCATCATCATCGTCATCATCATCATTATCATCATCATCATCATCATCATCATCATCACAATCTTCATCATCATCATCGTCGTCGTCATCACCACCATCGTCATCATCATCATCATTATCATTATCATCATGATCGTCATCATCATGATCATCATCAACATCATGATCATCATCATCATCATCGTCGTCATCATCATTATCATCATCATCATCATCATCATCATCATCATCATCAGACATGACAATGACATTAGCAGCAACGAACGAAGCCTGAAAGTATTCTTTATGTTGCTCTCCACGCTTGCCTCTGTATCATTTATTGAGTCTTTGCTATCACTGTTAGCGATCTCCTTTGTCATTAACATAATAGTAAATATGTTCTTTGTCTTGTTCTAGTCTCAGCCTATTTATTTTTCTCAATATGGTGATAATCGGCGATATTTCCACGCCTGTGAACTAGGAGGTGGTCTTTATCTACGTATTGACAGTTCTCTCTATTGATATGTTTATTATATTATATTCGTTAAGGCAGTAGTGGTGGGATACATTGTTGTAGAAAGGAGTTGAGAAGATAAGGAAACGAAAAGCTATCCTGAGCAGGGAGAGAGACACAGCATTAGATAGAGAGACAGATATAAACACATAAATACTGAGATAGCGAGAGAGGAAAGAATTTGCGAGGAAAGGGGCAGTAAGTAAACACTGGCATAAGTATCATTTGAGGGCCATAAGTCTTTTAATATTTGCCGTGAGGATACCAGAGATAAACACCTACATAGAAACTGCTTGAGACTGGGCGGAGTACTAACGAAAATTTCGAGCAGCAGCAACAACAACAGTAGCAGCAGCAGCAGTAGCAGTTGTAGTAGTAGTAGTAGTAGTAGTATAGTAGTAGTAGTAGTAGTAGTAGTAGTAGTAGTAGTAGTAGTAGATATAGATGAATATTTGAGTGTCACATCCTGGGAAAGAGGAATTTCTAAAGTCCAGAATATATAGAAATTTATATCAAAGATTAAAAGTAACGCTAAAATTTGACCATGAAGCAAATGAATAAATCAAACAATAAACAAATGAATGAAAGAAAAGGGATTATGAAGAGTGATAAACAGACGATATCTATTAATTCTTACACATATAGAAACACGAACATAACCATATTGTTCCCCCACCCCACTCACTATCTCTGTCTCTATATAGACTCATATATATATATATCTTATAATCTACCTCTGTATCTCTTTCTATCCCTCTGTAGACACAAACACACACACACAAACACACACACACACACACACACACATATATATATATATGTGTGTGTGAGTGTGTGTGTGTGTATGTATACATACATGCACACATATATAACCGACATAGATACATTCACAGAGAGAGAGAGAGGGTGGGAAAGAGTGCGTGAGAGAGACGGGAAGAAAGAGCAGGAGAGAAGGAACACCAGTAAACAAACAACCATATACATATCCATTTCTCTATACACGTATAAGTGTATGCATGTACAAATTCATTCCTATAACATGGTCACACATCTCAAGCTATACACAAAATCATAATCATAAATTGTACGCTCACTCACACATTCAAAGTTATATCCGTCCATATACATCCACACACTAATACACACACACACAAACACACACATAGAAATTCAGATAAACGCATAGACACATATTGACAAACTCCACATAAACTAGAGATTTGTATAAACAGGGAATACTGCGATGCTTATCACATAGAAAATGCAAAGATAACGGTAGGAGGATATAGCGAAAACCCATTAAACTGTAGGGAAATCCAGAGAAATAGAAGACTTCCTTCACACTGCCATATTTTCATATGCAAGTCGCATACATATATTTCATACATTAGGGAATTCGATGGAGAGAGACCAGATGAACGAATAACGTTCTGAGATGAAATTTTCTATCATCATACATACGCGCGTACGCTCACGCACACCCTCTCCACAACGTATATATTTATTCATACATACATAACTGCCATTATGGAAAGAAAGCAGATAAGTATGAGTATATATTATCTTTTGGGAATTTCATACACAGGGAGTATGATATAACGTTAAGAATATTGAAAGGTTCAATAAACAAGAAATGCCTTTATGATTATAATACATACATGCAGACATACATATATAGGCGTGCATGTGTGTGTGTGCGTGTGTGTGTGTACACACGTCTGTGTACACATATATGTACATATATGTGTAAATGTGAGCGAGTGTGCATTTACGTGCATGAATGCGTGCTTGTTGATCTTTGTCTATATATGACTGAGTATATATTTGTGAGTATGATATTGTTTAACCCCAGAGTAGATCTGATCAAGCACAACAATGATGAAAGGTGTTCAGTCGTTCTGTTTCCGGCAGAGTACCTTGGACTACATTATGTCAATGACTAGATTTAATTCGAGGGCAATTTGACCTCTGTTTCGAGCTATTTAGCACAAACATATAAGTAGCATGCAAACATAATTTGGGATTAAGCATGATGTCGCGTATTGCTTTAAAATAGTTTCCTTCATTAACATCCTTAATAATCGAGGGATTCCTAGTTAACATATTACGCTGATTTAGCGAAGAATGTAACGTAGCGGGTGAGACTAAAATACCAAGATATTTATTCTCTATGCCTCTTATATACAACATAAATATTCATGCGTATACATGTACCAAATAGGGGAAGTCCCGTATAAGTTCTCGACCTACCAGAAATTCAGTCTTCACCCCCTCGATTGATTCTTTACTATCCTAGACAAAAAAAAAAAAAAACACGTCGGAGAATGAAGTCCCATATAAACAAAAACCATGTCTAGGATTCTTCCAATTATAGTTCTGCTCGGATTTGGTTGACAACAACAGCTCTTCAGATGGAAATCCATTGTACCCACTTTCTCACAGCTACCGCATCCTTGTCATTATATCCTTGTTACAGAAGAAAGTTCTTCATTGGACCGAACAGGAGGAAGTCGAGTACGTGGTTTGTTGGCAAAAATATGAATGGTTACTCATTTTCATGATGAATATGAATAATTTTCAGTCTCTTGTTCGGTCCTTTCACCAGATACAGCTCGCTGTTCACGGTGCAGATACATTCCAGATATTCAAGGAGAATGACGTTCTTGTCATCGTCAAAAATATTCCCCTTACTTCCTATGACGATCGCTGGATCTTGAATGTTTTAGGATTTGGAGAACGATAGTGAGCATTGTCTTCTGGAACTGTTTTTTTTTTTTTCATTCAGAAAGCAATAAAAAAATTATTGTTTAGAATCAAATGGAAATATTATTTTACATTTCATATGTTAAACGGCCTGCTGCAAGTGAATTCATATTAATATAACAGACTATAATTTTTCACAATTAATATATAAGATGACATGCTCGATATGAAATGCTATAAAGATTTTTTTCTTATATATAATTCGTGGTTTACTCAAGCAATCCTAGCGAAATGAGATCTCACCGCTGTTTCAAATTCTGACTAATGTCACTCCAATTCACATACGTCAGCATTGTCTTTGGTAAAGAAAAAAAGAAATAGAATGAAATATCGCAATATCTCATCTACTTTCATGTAAATATATAGGTCATTGTGCTTAGACACACGAAACTAATTTTACATAAAAGTAGTGAGCGCTACGGAAGAATCGTGAATTTGAATCGTTATTAATTCTCGGTAGGAGCTGGTTCAATATATTTCTGTTGATAATGTAAGTGAGAAATGCATGAGTGAACTGCCTTCCCTTAAATGGGAATTGCAGAAAATAAAAATGATTATTACTACTTACTGATGATGTTAACAACAGCTGATATACTATATAGTATACAAAATGAAACTAGGACAAACGTATGCGTGTGTATAAGTGTGGGATACCACGTAAATATAGAGGTGTGTATAAGTTTATTTATATGTGTACACATCTTACGTGCGTATGTATGTATGCGTGCGCATGTGCGTCTGTGAAAATGGCGATGGTAATTAAGGCTCCAACACTAATGAAATTACAAAGAAAGTATTTGCAGGAATCAGGAAAGTGTATGCTGCAGGAATCAAGAAGAATGTATAGAGGTGGGGAATTTTTTCTTTCAGATAAAATCGCTGTGCTAAAAATTAATGAGACGCTGGGCCTGGCAGCAGCAACAACAACGGCAGATTTATCAACATCATCACAAACAGAAGCTGAGTCAGTAGACAATCTAACGCTAACAGCAAACTAAGAATTATTGTTATTATTCTTGTGATCACTTTCGATTCCGTCTTGAAGCTATTTAAATTCTCTTAGACCACTGGTACACTCGGGAAAACTATGAGACAAAATCTTATTTCCTTTCATCATCATCATTATCATCATCATCATCATCTTCTTTTTTTTTTTCTTCTTCTTCTTCCTCTTCTTCTTCTTCTTCTTCTTCTTCTTCTTCTTCTTCTTCTTCTTCTTCTTCTTCTTCTTCTTCTTCTTCTTCTTCTTCTTCTTCTTCTATTAAGTTTTATTGTTACTATTAACATCAATGTATAGGCGGCAGGCTGGTAGAATCGTTAACCATCCGGATGAAATTCGAATCGGAATTTCCCCCATCTTTACATTCCGAGGTCAAACTCCGCAGAGGCCGAATGTCTTTCATCCATTCTGGGTCGTTGGAATAAATCCTTCTTCAGCACTGGGGTCGATGCAATCGTTGTGTATCATCCTCTCAATGTTTTAAACCTTGTGACTAATGTTGAAAGGATTATTAAAATCAATGTTATTTTATTTCTTTAATGGTTTGATTTTTCGTGGTCCATGTTAAAATAAAAATTCTTGTACTTGCTTTGATTTCAAATTTAAAGGAGTGGATTAGAAGAAATGGTAGAACATTAGATAAAATACCTTAATGTACTCCTGCTATTTGCGTTCAATCTCCCGTGTTCAATGAAATCAAGCATTTGAGTCACCTGGGTTCTTTGAAAACACTTACTTAAGTAACTAAAACCTTCCTTAGAAACTGATGTTCTTAGCCATAATTTCGACATTATTATTATTATAAAAATCAAGGCCAAGGCGGTGATCTGACAGAATCGTTTGTACGCTGAACGGAATGCTTAGCGTTATTTCACCCGTCGCTACGTTCTGAGTTAAAATTCCTCCGAGGTCTTTCATCCTTTCGGGGTCGATGAATTAAGGACAAGCGACTCTTGTGGCAAAAATTTGAAATCATTGTTACTATAATTATCAGTAGCAGTAGTAGCAATACTAGAATGAATAATTCAGTACTAGTATCACCAAAAACTGCAATGGAAAAAATGGAAAGAATTTTTTTGACAAAACGACTGAAGGAAAATATATACCTAAATATATATCAGTTCGAATTGAATAAAATAGCTTTTAAGTGGGTCGTATCTCACTCATTAAGAAGCACACGCATGTGCTCCCACATGTGTGATATACACTCATCGACTTATTTTCATGCATATATATATATATATATATATGTGTGTGTATGTCTGTGTATGTGTGTGTATGTATGTATATATATTCAAATACACGCACACAGACCCCCCCCGCACGTGGATGTGTATGTGTGTGTATGCACACATAGAGATACAGACACATCCTACTCGCACACATATAAATTTAATGAAATAGATTGTATATGCATAGCAAATATATAGTTCCATCGGAGAGTCTATATGAATATACATTTACCTTTGTAGTATGTTTATCTGCATTTTTATACGCCTATTTATATATGTCTGTATCCATATTTTGTACCCATGCATACACCACACACATATGTGTATGTGTGTGTGTGTGTGTGTGTGTTTCCTTGATTGTGTGTGGATTTATCTTTGTATGCGTTCTGTTTTCGTCTCTTTTTGCCCTTAAATGCAAATCCTTTCATAGAGATATACAAAAATATATGCGCATAAATATCCCATGTAGGAGATTAATATATTGTCAGTTTGTACGAATCAAACATTTTTATAACGCAGGAGGGAAGCTTTCATTTCATATTCGCATGTACACACATATATTCAGATAATGGGAGAGTAAAGGAGTAGGAAGGAGATAGAGAAAGGTAATAAGCGGATAAAGAGAGAAACAATGAGAGAGAAACAAAGTGAGAGGAATGATTATGTATGTACGTGTGCTTCTGTGCGTTTGATTGGAAAGAGGAATAGAGAAAAGCATGCACACATTCATATCACCTCCCCTTCATGCTAACATACACATGCAAAGATTCAGTTCCATAGACGCACAAAGCTCAAAGCCGAGAATATTGCATATAGTTATTGAAGTGTGTTCGCGTAGAGTGTGGCGAAACGTGAGCATGCGCACATAGAATCACTAAAACTTGATTCTTTTATGGCGACGCAATCTCTGGTCGTTATTATTGCCGGAGACAATTCTTTGAAGTTAGCGCGGTCCAAGAGGAGATTTTTCCTGTCTGTTATATCTCTAGTGATTGTGCTCCGACGAAACCCGATCATCATCGATTCTATTTCGCACAGGGGGCCACAGCTATCGGATCGATATTGGCATAACCTTTGCCGAAGTGGGTCAGATGGTTGCTTGGCATTCGGAAGTTTACTGTCGTAGTCCTACTTCCCATACTTTAATTCCCCATCCACCACCTACTGCACTTGACGTGCTAGTGAGCGTATCTGTGTGTGTGTGTTGTGTGTGTGGACTGTGTGTGTGTGTGTGTGTGGACTGTGTGTGTGTGTGTGTGTGTGACTGCGTGTGTGTCTGTGTGTCCTTGAATGCATGTCTTGCGTATATGAGTTTATGTGTTTGAATGTAGCATGCATAGTTTTACTCAGGTCGGGTGGCTGAGAGAAGCCATTGATCAAGTTGACGATAGCAATGATGTGACTATTGTTATTACTACTGCCGCTGTTTTAGTTTGTTGTTGTAGTTGTTGTTGTTGTTGTTGAGGCTGGTACTGCTACTGTTACTGCTGCTGAATTCAGGTGTATATGATGATAACGATGAGAATGTTGATGTTAAGGTTATTTTTAGTTTGTTTAAAACATTTGTTTTGTTGTCATTTCTTATCATTGTTGTTATTGAGAAGGTTGCCATCGCTGCTATTTCTTTTGTTGTTGTAGTGAATAACGTTAAAGGAATGGGATGGAAAGATAGTGTGGAAGTAGTTTCTTTGGTTTCCGTTTTTTTTTCTCTCCTTATTTCTTTCTATCTTTTCTTTTTTTGTTGCATATAACGTGGTAGAGTGGGTGTATATGTGGGTGTAATGTACTACTGAGGCTTCTGTTGCAGCGTTTGGTTTTGCGTTTTGCCTCTGTTGATATTGTTGCTTTTGTTGTTGCTGTTTGTAGCTGCTGCTGTGCATAGCGTTGTAGAATTGGCGTTGAATAGTGTGTCATGGATGGGTATGTGTATGTTCGTATGCATCTTTGGTGTGTATGCTTTTCTGTATGCGCTTGGGTGTGTGTGTGAATGTTTAAGTGGTAAGAGATGAGAATTAGAGATTAATGACAATGTCAGTATTTAAGGTGGTTTTGCTTTTGCTCTTTTCTATTTTTCCTTGTATTCCATTTTCACCCCTTTTTTTTCTACCCCTTCTTACATTTTTCCCCGTTTAAAAGTTAGTGTTTAGTTGAATGGAAAAGTTAACTGAAACGAGAATCTGGTGGTGGCATGGATGGATGTATCAAATTCTATATTGATAGTGATGCTAACGCAGCAATAGATTCCATTCGAAATCTTTACAAAATGATGATGCTACATGGTGCTAGCCACCTCACACAGTCTCTTTAGTACACCCTCTTTACTATACAACCACATTTCTGCTGCACCTCAATAACAGCCAGGCTGGCTGACTGGCTGGTATGGCAGGTTGGTCGGACGTGCTGCTATGTCATATACAGCCAGTGATTTTGATAGCATTGGTGGACGTCAATGGGCATTTGAGTAAGGAACAACATGTCCTTCACGCTGCTCACAAAATAACACTACTTTACTCTCTCTCTCTCTCTCTCTCTCTCACTCTCTCTCTCTCTTTCTGTCATTCTTTCACTCTATGTATCCTCATCTTTCTTATTTCTTAATTTTCGCTTCAATGCTTCGCTATTCTTGTCCCTCTCTCTTTCTCCAGTTCTCTCTCATTCCTTCTCTGTCCATGTATCCACATTTCACCATTCTCTTCTCATCCTTTTTCCTACAAACTATTTTATTTTCAGCAGTACAAGCTAATGCAAGTGGTGGAAGTGAAGCGGTTACGTGTACACAGGAACATGCATAGGTGCACTATATGTCGTTACGCGCGTGCACACACTCGCACGTTTGAGTGTGCGTATGTGTTTGATTATGTGTGTGTGTGTCCTGGTGTATTTGTCTGTGTGTGTATGAGAGTGTGCACGCGCACGTATTTGTGGCAATCTGATGGCGCTATTTGGTTTTCATGTTTCTATGAGTATGTATATACACAACCACGTGAATCATACTCCCTCTGCTTCCTCTCTCTCGCTCTCTGTCTGTCTCTCTCTCTCTCTCCCTCAGTGATCCCTTTTCTGCTTTGAAGGTATGTGCTTGTATGTATGAGCTCTTTTATATGCCATATAAATGGTATTTATGTGCTTCAACATGGTGCCTCTGTTATATATATCGTGTATATGTATCAACACACGCAAACACACACATATATGTATATGTAAGGGGCCCATATAATCGTTTATTCTTCTATGGTTGAGTATGTTGCTCACCATTCGTATATTATTCTCTGAAAGAGAATGAGTATGTTTTTGCGTGTACACGGACATGTGTGCATGTAGCGAGTGAGCGTGAGTGAGCGTGCGTGCGAGTGGACAAGCATGAGTTGCTTTGTTCAGCAATGTTGTATGCGCGTGTCATACGCGCCGTGATTGTGCGCATGTGTTTGCGTGTACGGTTGAATGTAAATATGTGCACGTGTGGGCGGATGTGTGAGCTGCATACAAAGCAGAGAATGAATGTGGTGCGGTTGGAGATGTCAAGTTAGTTTGTACGCATGGCCAGCCATCGTGTCATAGAGAGTGGTTTTTCGATTTCGTTTATTTGCTGCAGAAGAACTGAATATAGTTATGGTATTGGTGGTGATGGTGGCAGAACTGGGGATGGTCGTGGTGGTGGGAGCGCTACTGCCGTTTGGGTGAAGGCGGAGGAGGGCATCGACCATTGATCTCTCATCAGGGAAAGCAATGTAGTGGGACAGGAAATATACAATGGGTCAAATCGAAGAAAGGAAGAAAATTCGTTCGACATACATTTATTAACAATTGAAAGACACAACTCGCATACACGCATACGCACAAAGTCACAAGTACACGCACATATTTATACACATGGACGCACTTAAACACCAATTCGATATTCATATGCATAATCATGCATTTATAATTACATAAAATCAAACGCATATATAGGACAAGGTGTTTTTGTAATGCGCACACGGACACATATACACGCGTATATATATATAATATATATATATATATATATATATATATATGTGTGTGTGTGTGTGTGTGTGTGTGTAAGTGTTTGTGTGTGTGTGTATATATATATATATATATATATACATATATATTCATATAAAGACACATACTCGTTCGCCGTCACACACGCTATCCACACACACCACACACACTCACAGAGAAGCAATAAGAAAATGTGAATTGAAGTACGTTATGAGAAAGCGCATGATAAAACTAATGTCTTAGCCATATATGAGTGCAGTCCAACTGGCAAAAAATGGTTTGAAGTATGACTGTACCGTAATAAATAAATATTTTACCAGAGCACGAAACAAAGTTTCTGTGATCTAGTTGGCTCTGTAAATAACCTGACAGTCGCACGATCAGCCGGAATTAGAAAAAAAAACTGGACACCCGGATTTATCCATCTTAAAATACATGTGACAGACGTGTCACGGGATATCAAAATTTGCTGTGTATATGATGTACATTATTATATATATATATATAATATATATATATATATAATATATATATATGTGTGTGTGTGTGTGTGTGTTGTGTGTGTATATATATCTATATATATATATATATAATATATTATATATATATATACATACATGTACAGATATAGAGACAATAATGCAAATGAGTTTGATATACGGAATCTACATTCATGTAAACATATAAATAATGAAAAGTGAAAGACTGGAAGATTTTCAGATGATTAACATTGAAGTATAAATATGTATGTATATATATATCGCTGACACGGTCCTCGGTAAAGTTTTCGGAGTATAACATTTTTTGAGCCCTAATAAGTGTTTTCTTGACAGATGTGAGATGAGAAGAATGTTGATATCAGGGTTATACTTGATATATATGTATAAGTGTGTGTATATATATATATATATATATATACATACATATGGGATTATGTGTATAAACATTAAAAGCATTGATATATGTATAATTTGTCTAAGATTTGAGCAAAGAAAGACAATTGTACCCAGAATCGCACCAATATTTACTAAGAGTAGTAGAAAACATCGAAGGCACTAATTAAATTGCAATGAAAATTAAGGAAAGGTTGAATGAGTGTTTATATTTGTCTCTGATTTCCAAAATTAATAACACAAGCCTCATCAGTAACCGGAAATAATTTCACTATGGACAATAAGGCACGAAGATTAATAAATCCGATTACATTTCCATGCGTCAATGCTCTGTGATTCGAGCTCTTTATTTTTCCAGCTTAGAAGTTAGATTTGCCTATAAATGCATGAACATGAAGAATTTCGCTAGTAAATATGTAGTTTAGAACCATTGAGGTAAAACATGAGAATTTATTAGACATGCAGATGCACGAAACTTGGATGGCTGCATTTATGCTGTATCGGTTAATTTAGGTGAGAATTAGAGCTGGGTCATAATCCACGCATAAATATAATAAATGTTCTGCGGACGATATAGTCTCATAGCGGCGGTGAAAGTTGTTGGTAATTAGATGGTGGTACATGCATGTATACGTCTGGAATTTTGATGTTTTCTGGATAAATAAACAACAACGTGGAAGCAACTATACTGTACACGCATAGATACAAACGCACTCACTTATATGTATGCAAGTATACATATTATGTATATACATATATACATATATATATAATATATATATATATATAATATATATATATATATATATATATATATATATAATATATATATATATATATATATATATACATACATACAAATATGTTTACATATATATATATATATACATATGTTGATATGTAGAAGATACATCCTGTTCTTGTGGCTAAAATTTTGTACATAATAACCCTGTGCGTATGGCTACATTCAAAAGGTAGCCAAGTGTACATGTGTATGCGCATGTGCATATGCGACCGCCAGTATACCTTGTTATGTATATGTTATCTTCTATTTCAACTAAACACACTTTCATATATAGTTTCAGATAATTAAATCTGATTTCTGAAAAATTCTGATTCAGGGCGAAAATCCGGAATCTACGTTCAGACAAAATCGATTTTGTCCTTATATGCCTGAAGTACAAATATTTAAGCATATTAAAAAGGAAACAATTTAATATTGATTTGGTGCAAGACAAACTCTGCTCCGAAAGTTTTAATCTGATGGTAGAAATGTTAATATATTGTTAACGTTTGAAATTGTTTTTGTTGGTAATGCGTACGTAGCAATGGGATGAAAGCCTGTTTTTTTGTTAATCTTCAAGTTACTTTTAAATTTGACTGCATTCCCGCTCACTATGCAATAATTTTCAAATTTTTAATTATAAACATGAAAGAAAAAAATATACATTTAATGAAAGCAGTATTTGTAAGGAATTCTATTAAAAGTGCCAAATATTTGGGGATATTAATCGAGGAAGAATTGGTATGAGCATGTATCATTATTTTAAGAGCCCATGTGGTCCGGAATAAATACAGCTATGGAGTATCAATTTTGATACGGAAAATAGCATTAGGTACTAGTACATAACGATTACGCAGTAAAAGCTATTTTACTGTGATATTGTTTTGTATGAAGTTAGATATTTACTGCAGAAAATCTCGAGTATGTTGCACTATATATTCTGGTCGTATCTTTAAAGAACAGTCTTCCACGTAGTTGCCAAAGGGAGAGCAATAAAGTAAATTGCACAAAAGACTTTTGGTTTGGGAAAATGGAATTGTTCGGTAATTCAGAGACGCCATATATATAGAGCACAATATGTAAATTTGTATTAACACATGTTACGTACGGATAATTGAATGCTAACTTGAAAGAAATATTCTCAACTGTTCATTGTCCAAATTCTATTTTTAATTAATTTTAATTACTTAAAATTTCGAGGTAGCTCCCCTGCCTTCCTTCATGAGAATTGGTCATTAATGTAATGACTTTTTCTTCTCACAACGGGTGTGATTTTCATTAGTCACAATTTCTTGACTCCATATATTAAGTACGCTAGCACCGACCTTACACAGATCATACATTGTTAAATCTTCTCTTAAAAAGTTAATAAAAACTAAAAAGATTTTCCTTAACAAAAAAACCCATTTGTTCTGCTTGTTAGCACTGCATACTTTACTGATACCTGATAAAAGGCATTAAAAAATTTTCTCGTACTGTTATTAATAAATCAGATGACTGAAGGTAAATATGCTCTGGGTATGGGATGGACAGGGGAGTTTTCTGTATATGGAGTTGGTTTCAATTCCCAATAGATCCAGCTTCATC
>NC_043003.1:35045069-35100069 GCF_006345805.1 Octopus sinensis
AAATGACTTTTATAGTTTCACCGTTATTTACATTAAAGATAAAAAGAACTAGTTGAACTCTGTGGAATTCCAACACTAATCTAATAGGGACAAAACTATTTCAAAGAATGCCTACTAAAACTAAATACAATCAAGTTACCTCATTCGTGTAGCTGTTTCCGAAATGACTTGGAATACCGGTGAAGTCGACAATGCCGTTGAAGAAAACATGGGATTATAAAATATATACTACTCATATATTTTCTTTTTCTTTTTTATATATATTTCATTTTAATTTCATAACAAAAGTATGAAAGATAACAATATTCTATCCAGAGCTTTGGTGATATGCATGAGGAATTTATCCTGATCGCTTAAAAAAACAGTATCGTCTTCTTTAGTAACATAATGCTGGGTGGTGTATTAAACCGTTAAACGGAGCAAATTCTATAGCGCTGCGTAAATAGAATCGACTGTTCTCTTTCCCAAATTGCCCACCTTTGGCTTATTTTTGAAATCAATATTTATAGTAAACTTTCACTTGTTTAATTTCTGAAACCATAATTGCTGCATACTTTATGCGTTATGTGTAACAATGATTGCACGATTAAAAACAGCCTGTATATATGATTTACATAGACAAATCATTATCTCATACTGAAGCATAACTTATGATTTCTGCCTACATGTCATTAAATTTAAACGTCTAAATGCAACCTTTGCAAAGTAATCACCTTAGCATAAACATAAACCTACGAACATGCAAACCATAAATTAAGTACGAAAAATATGTTCTCGTTCAAATTAAAGAAGCTACATCATGTCGAATTTCGTAGATATTCAATAAGTTTTTAACTTATATAAGCGTAAACACATTCCAAAACACAAACACACTGACAAAAATAGTGAGCGTAACTTCTTATAAAGTTATTTACGTTCCTCTAAATATATTTCCTATATCTATCTATCTATCTATCTATCTATCTATCTATCTATCTATCTATTTCTCTCTCTCTATCTTTCTCTCGCTCCCCCTCTCTCTTTTTCTCTCTCTCCCCCCTCTCTCTCTTTCTCTCTCTCTCTCTCTCTATATATATATATATACATATATATATTATATATTATATATACATATTCACCCACGTGCTTTCACAAACCAACTTTCTTATCTATATATACATATATATATAAAGTTAATGCAAACATGAAAACTCCAAGAGAAAGCACAACAACGCGAGGACGTGGAACAAATATAGTATTATTGGACGCCCAGGAAGGAAGGGAAGAAGGAGTGTTTTACGTTTCGAGCGGAGCTCTTCATCAGAAACACAGGAAAAGGAAAGATCCCGAAAAGGGAAGACGGAGGAAAAAAATCGCCAACGGTAAACAGGCGGTATATAAGTGTATGTGCTTGTTGTGCGTTCATACAACATATATGAGCGGACACGCAACTGACATAGTTTAGGAAACTGGGAAAAACTAGACAAGTGCAGAAAGTAACCGAGGAGAAGCATTATGTATAACTAATAAAATAACCCTACTCTGGTGGAAATAAATCCTGAGTGTTTGAAAGAAGTTAAAAAGGACGGTAGATTCTCCTTTCGATTTGTCGGAAATAGTTATAGAATATCATACACGAACTTTTACACACAAACACACACATACACACACATACATACACACATAAATACACACACACGCCACACACACACACACACACACACATATATATATATATATATATAATTATTATATTACATATTTTTAGTATTATATTTTTAACATATATAATATTTATGTTATTATATATACATATCTATATACATATATGCATAATATATAAATATATATATATATATTATATGTATGTATATATAAGTATATATATGTATATATACATATATACATACATGCATATATATATATATATATATATATATATATATATATATATATATATATATCCAGTCAGAGGGAGAAGGAAAATTACGAGAGTACTAGAGAGAGACTTGTGTGCAAAAGTGCCATAATGACACATACAAAGAAGACGGCAAAAAAGCAAGAAAGAAAGTGAAAGGAAAGAATGGAAGAAGAATTTAGAGAAAGATAAAAGAAAAAATAATGAAAAGCAAGAGAGGATGGAAGTATGATTAAAGGGCTGAAGGAAAGGCAGAAGTAAAAACATTAATTGCTGTTGTTGAAAATATCCTTCTATAGGCGGTCAGTAATGACGTGTGGTCCAAGAACAGCTGCGCCTTGCACTGCATCCCGTACACAGTCAGCTCTCAGCATCATCATATACATTGAAACACTGGCTTAGATATTGGCAGAGAACATCGCATCTGCGCGTCGCAGCGACTCATTAAAGAAAATTAGATAGATAGATAGATAGATAGATAGATAGATAGATAGAGATAGATAGATAGATAGATAGATAGATAGATAGAAAATATATAAAAATAAGAGATGGCGTAATAATGAAAATAAGAAGAGACAAAAATAATTAATGAAAGAACAGAACAAAAGGAAAGAAGAAACCAAGAAATCAATAAAGAAAATAAGAAGTAAAAAGAATGCAAGTTAAGAAATGGGGAAAGAGGGACAGACAGAAAGAGTTAAAGAAAAAGTAAAAGAATAAATGGAGCAGAAATAAAGAAAAGTACTTCCATATATCCAACATCTGTTTCAGCGATGTAATATTCGGTCATAGAGACCAACATTCCATATCTTGTCAACATTTGGACTACAGGGCAACGAAATGACAATTAGACGCTATACGATCAATAGGGTTTACATTTTCAAGGATTAGTTTTCAAAAACGTACAACCTGTCTTAACATTATTAGTCACTTGTGTGGCATACAATGTCTGCTTCTAATTCTCAGTATTTCTCTTCCCGTAGCCATCACCGTAAGCTGGGTTGTCGATTCCTAATTCATCAAATTCTACAACTTCCACGTTTAATTCTTCTTGTCTACTTCTTTTCATCTTCTCTCATCTCCCACTTCTCTCTCATTTAATCTCCTATGCTCCAGCATCTTTGACAAGTACAGGGAGTCTTTACGTGGTCTCTTGACTTGCTAAAAACAGGAGTAAAATCTCCTTGAAATCAATCCTGTTGTCATAGGAATGGACAGGCACTGAATGGCATGCATTCAGATAAACAATGCCCGAGGCTAAAAACAGGAGGGTCCCGGCTTCAAGTCTTTGGTAACCTGAATTATGGCTGCCTTGGAGCAAAAATGAGCAATTTGTTTTTAATGATGACCTAACTATACAATATATGCAAATATACACATATATATATGCACACGTCTTACATATATATACAACCACAGTACATATAATAAACACATGTAGGAAATTGAGTCTATGTACACGCAGCATTCAAACACGCCACCACACACATGCAACTCATACACACACACACACACACACACACATATATACATATACACACACACACCCACACACATATATATATATATATAATATCTATATATATATATATATTATATATGGACACAAGCTGAAAATAAACGAAAACAACAACACTTACCAGTTATACAATAAACATATCAAATCTAGTTTTCCGATAATAAACAATTTATGCCCTGAGAAAATACTCGAATAAACGATTCTAACACTACCCAGCAAAAATAAGAACAAAGAGTAAATTTAGCATCCTTATTCTTGTATGTAACAGATATTGTCGTTCAAAATCGACAGCGAAATACCTGTCTTAAACGCACCTTAAATTTAAGGTTAAATGACTTAAACAAAGATATTCTACTGAGCCTGGCGGATTTACTTTTAGATTTTAATAGTTTTTTTTTTCTAATTTCATTACAAAGAGATGATAATTTAGCTGGATATTTTTGTTGTGATTTCCACTTTCATATATTTACTTTTTGATGCTAAATACTTCAATTTATGATTCATTTCTTCTACACTGAGCCCTAAGTTGGCATGATTGATCAGACCCCTTTTGTAAGTTATTGTAGCCATAACCATCCTGATATATTATGTACTATCCAATGACTACATATTTTAAGAGGTAGAATTCAAGTTGTAGATTCAACTGCTACTTCTAACGAGTTCAGTGACCACGTACAGTCTCTCTTCTTAATGTTTCCTTGTAAAAACCGATGTTCAAATTTTTTTAACTTTGAAAGGTTATTCTTCATTGAGTCTGCCTTCTAACTACTGGATTTTAAAACTTATGAGTATAGTCAGCTATTTCTAGTGAAATCTAATATACATTAACTATTAACGTAAAATAGTATTATTACTAGCGAATGCAAATAGCAAAAAAGAATTAGTTAGCTAGGATTATAGTAAGGCTGCAAAATATTTGGGCAAGAACATGGCTGATTGAATTGACATCAGTTAATTCGAATATATTTTAGCGAGAGATAAAGAAAGCAAAATGCGCGTTGACTTTTGAAGGTAATGTGATGTATCTAAATACATCACATTACCTTCAATTTCTTACATAGAGACGAGGCAAGAAACTGGGGTAGCGTGGAATAAGATCGATTATACTGACTACAGCATATAGCCGGTGTTATATTTTTTGAACTCTAGAAGGATGAAAGGTAAGGATTTTCTCTGAACCTAAAGAGCAAGAACAGATACTGCAGTATTTTCTGACATTACCAGCCAATCTATCAATAAACCGTCAGTAAATGGTTCTTTTACCGGATGTACACCGCATATCTGTTGCATACCATGTGGTCACACCACCGACTACACCAGAGAGGCCATATCGCAAGATATTCAGTTCAAAACTCAATCGTTTTTCACTGCCAACGAATTTTCTTCTGGCAGATAGTGATAATGCATCGTAAGTTAATTTTAATAGTAAAATATTTCTCCCAAAAGTTATCTCTGTATTTTTAATGACTTCGTTAATAGTTCATTAGCTTTTATGTTTCTTTTTTTAAGTAGTTCAATAACACATTCATCATTGTTAAATATTAGCCGCTTAGCGCCAAAAGCACCTCTCTCTCTCTAGTTTACTTATGAAGTAGACGCTGATTTCCGAATCATATTTAGAAACGATATAAATATTGCATGAAAAAAAATGATTTATCATGTTATTGAATATTTAGTGCTATATGTCTAAATTTCACTAGCAAAAAATTTTCCGCTTAAATTATTTATTAAAATATACTGAACTTTGTGTAACTACGAGGAAGATGTCTCATAAAGTGTTGGTTTATAGACTTCGAAGTTTCAGAATCTTCAAAAATAATGTACTCTGTTGTTTTGAATTAGAAGCTACCGAATAAAATTTTCACGGCACAGTGCATCAAATACACAATGGAATTTTAGTGAAGGTGAATAGGAAGGAATCGAATTCATATCATATTTTTATGCCAACACATACTTACATACACGTTGTGGTACTCAAAAGAGAACACACAGGTATACACGCGCGTGCACACATGTATATGTTCACATGTACGTACACGCATTTTATATATGAATATATTTGATATGCATTTATTCCATTTTCGAATATTTAAATCACTCTGTAATAAATTAATTCACATATAGAATGGAAAACAAAGCCGATATTCGTTAAACTTAGCCAACTTCTGCATCACCGCTTTTTATATATTTATTTATGCATTCATTTTTGCATTCAGCATATCTCACTGTTACAAAAAAGTTCACGTGCATCCAACAATGAAATATGGGTTCTTACATCTGGAATGCTTGCTTTTACCACCACATCACTAGTATTCTCGATCGTATCTAATAAAATAAGATAAAAAGTAAGAGTGATCCGACTGATCTGAAAAACCTTCCTTTTTAAGATAGCCTCCAGCATCTAACTTAACCGTCGGTCGTATCTGTACCATGCCTCTTCCTTCTGTCGTGACTACCACGCCCTCTGTTCTCTACCACTTAAATAATTATGCCGCTCTCGACAATGCACGCTCCAACACTCCAATTATGTCTCCTTTCAAAACAGTTCACAACAAACCCAGCATGCACAATCTTTCTTTTGCAACAACATGTATGTTTTAAGCCAGCATTGAAACACTATTACTACTACTACTACTACTACTACTACTACTACTACTACTACTACTACTACTACTACTACTACGTTATATCTTCTTCTTTTTCGTTTGCTTCATTATTATTGAGTGAGAGAGCAGCACACGCCATTATCATTGTTATTATTATGTTATTATTATTATTATTATTATTATTATTATTATTACTATTCATTTTCGTAAAATCTGTAACATAAATAATGCTTTATGCTTAATGAGACGAAAAATCGCAAATTCTGAAGTTCATGCAACGTGTGAAGTGAAGTAATATCAACCAGGAGAATTTCAAGTTTTCGTCCGATGTGCACACTATTTTGAGTAAAACATTAGTGTGATTGAAATTCAGATTTATAGTTTCTCACATTAGTTCGGACGGGTAATTGGAATGACGTAAATTCAGACTCGAAACAAACAACCTGATTAATGTACCTGCTACAAACAAATTTTTTCTTTTTCATTTTCAAAAAAAAAAAAGCTCAAATGTTCTCAATTCCTTTACTCAGGTATTAATTACGTAACTGAAGTGAATTGTTTTCAACCACGAAATAGAAACCATGTCACATACATTTAGGAATATTTACTTCAATACAAGCTAACTTTCTTTCTTAAACACACCCCAATATTCATAAATCTAAAGGAGGGTAAAAGGAATGTCACGATGTTCAAAACTTTCTCCAAGGAAATTAGTAACCTCAGTGCTTTAGTAACCTCGTGCTTAACAACAATCTGTTCAACGGCACCATCGTAGTGCATTGGTTTTACTGTTACACGTTTCCTTACTGCTGAATGGACTAGTGCATCGTGAAACGGCGTCCCCTCTGTAGATTCTGAACTTATGTCGTTATGAATCAAAATCCAAAACTCTCACCAATAGACCAATAGGCCAGTTGTTTTCTGCTCGTGAGTATTTCAGATGTTACTTGTATATGTTTAGCATGTAACTTCTAAAATACTTATGAATATTGAATGCAGACCTACGATTACCATAAGTAGCATTAACTGAACTAAGGGAATATTATAAACTTTAACATCCCGCACTTCAAATTCAAGATTGAAATTTTAGTATTCGAAGTTGAATACATATTTCTTTGTTTGAGATGGTACATCCAATATTAATTAGAAAGAATAATGTATATTGATCTTGAAAACACACTCACAATAAAAACTTATCAGAAAAAGGATCAATGATAAAATAGTAACGCATATTAAAAATGAAGTATATCTACCCATAAATATATACATTCATATATATACACAGGTGTATGTATATATATATATGCATGAAGTATGTGTATGTATGAGTGTGAAACTATATATATATATATATGTCTATATACATGTATATATATATATATATACATATATATATATATATATATATATATATATATATATATATAATATATATATATATATATTATATATATATATATATATATAATTATCTATATGAATATCGAGTGTGATATAAGAGGACAGATAAAACAAATTTAATTACTCTTTAGATGACTTATTTGATTATAATACCTTAATCGATATAGAGTATTGCACCCTATATATTGATGTATGAAATCAAAGAAAGACCGGTAAAATTCTAAAATAAAAAAGGTTGAAAATGAGAAAGAAATGTGGCAAGATATATATATCAATAAGTAAAATATATATGAGGCATGCGTGATATTATTAAAAACACTGGAAATAGGAAGTATGTGTTAAATACTGCACATTTGTAAACAAGAATTTTAGTATATACATACATATATATATATATAATATATATATATATATATAGATATATATATATATATATATATATAGATATATATATATATATGTATATATATAGTATATATATATATATATATATATATATATATATATATATATATATATATATATATATATATATATATATATATATATATATATATATATACATATACATGATTATATATATGCATGTATATATATATATATATATATATGCACGAGTATTGTGCATATCCGTTTGCGTGCATACACACACACATATATAGGGAGGTAGATTTTTAGAGACAGCGTACGTAGAATCATAGATTTAAATTTGAATAGGTATGTATGTATGTAGGTATGTATGTATGTATTGATGCATTTAAAATGAAAGACACAATCACAAATATCAAAAATTATATATCCCGAATTTCTCGTATTACACACGTATGTAAGAGTCCCAGGTATCATTTTATGTCATAGACAGGGATGAGCCTAACTTTTGAAATCTGTTCTGTTTTTCCTGCTGAGTGTATTTTGGCTACAAAGAAGGATAAGTCTATTCATCGAGAGGCAGTGCGAGTAGAATTTTGAAACTTAGTTGAAATACTCTGTCCTATCGAATACGAATGATGGAATGTGGTGTGTCTGTCATTTACAGTATGTTCCGAACATGTATTCAATACCCTGGTGCTGAATACATGCTGGGATTTCTAAATGTGCGTATGCGCAAGATATGTCATTGCCCCAACACTTCATAAAACCAATTTGTTACACAATATTTTATGCTGATATTATTGTTTGCCACTTTAGAATTCGGTCTGTAACCATTTCAAATTCGTATGTATGTATGCATGTATGTATGAACGTATATATACATACATACGTACATTTTCACATTTAAATCTGTGATTTTACCCAATCTGTCTATTTATCTCATCCCACCTATGTATATGTACGTCTGTGTGTGATTGTGTGTGCATGTACGCACTCAAACAATACTCGTACATACACACAAACACACACATATATATACATACAAATACATACGTACACACACATATAAATATGTGTATGTATGTGTGTGTGTATATATATATATATATATATATATATTCACACGCACACACATATATTTATACTTATAAAAATACACACATACATACAATATATATATATATATATTCATACATACAAATACATACGTACACACGCATATAAATATGTGTATGTATGTATTTTGATGTGTATGTATATATATATATTCACTTGCACACACATATATATTTATACATATAAAAATACATTCACACACACACACACGTATATATATATATACATACACAAACACACACGTACGCGCATGGTTTATCTTTTATTTTGTCAACTACACAATATAGTAGGGTCAGTTGGGCACCGTCTGTAAGAAACACAGCACCATGACGCAATTCACTCTGCCAGAAACTTTGGAAACGATTTGCTTTACTGCTTAACCTTCAAACCGTAAGCTCCAATACGAACATTTCAGAGTGTTTAGGTGTCAATCTGAGGACATTGCAGGGTATTCGGAAAGAGTTAGAGGAATCTAATGGTGATTACGAAGGTATTTGGTGTGATCCCTAGTGATGGCAACGTTATGCCTCCATTCATTTCCCCACACGGCCTCAGACTGAACAAGGAGGCCTACATCAAGTGCCTGGGGATGTAGTGATACCATGTGGCAAGAGAGTGGTTGCTGGAAGACACTATGTCTGGCAACAGCACTCTGCACCATGCCATACAAGCCAGAGAACCCAGTCATTGATGTCAAACAATGTCTACGACCACATCAACCCTAAAATCTGGATGCATATAACTCGCCAGACTTGCGACCCTCTTCATTATTATATGTGGGGCGCAGTTGAGTGAGAGGCCAACAAAACACCATGTGACATCAAAGATAAACTGAAGGCAATAATTATGGCAGCAATTCACCAACTTAAACAAAGAGACGGTCCAGAAGAGTTGCAGGAGATTCCGAAGTCGTCGGGAGGTCATAATTGAAGACAATGGCACTTTTATTGAATATATTTACCCATTAGTGTTTATAGATATTTTAATGTAATTTTTAAAATATATCTGCTGAAATGAGATGTCAGTATAATTTTCATTTTTGCGTATGTATGTGTGTGTGGTATGTATACACACATATATGTGCGTACACATGTGTGGTTATTATAATATATATATCTATATATATATATATATATATATATATACTATTGTTATATATATATATGTGTGTTTGCTGTGGCGTATGTGTGGTATGAACGAGTTGTATAAGATGTGCATTCAAAGAATCGTGCAGCAAAACCGTGCATACGTGCATACATACAGATACAAACAAATTTATATATATATATTATATATATATATATATTATATATATATATATATATATATGCAAAACTATACATTCACTTAAGGCAGACAATGCATGCTATAGGACGTTAAAGGCTTTCATTTATCTAGTCTCGTCCATCCTCAGTTAATGGCAGTGTATCGCAGGAGTTGGAGAGGGAAAAAAACATCTCCATCATCATCAACAACTAGGACATCTGAAGTGCACCTTCAATTTGAAAGGTAACTTTACAATATGCTGTGTGCTTGGTGCACAAATAAGGAAATTGAAGACAAATTAGAATAAATGATGATATGAATACTATGAACTTTCTCGTAATGTCGACTTAATGTGAAAATTCCTGTTTGGATGTTTCTATGTTGTTTGTGCTACATGCATTTTTGTCTCTCGATCTCCATACTTCTATAAGTTTGTGTATGTTTGTGCATCTAAGCGTGCATGTTTTTGCATGTGTTTGTACATGTGTATACTTGAGTGAATGAGTGTTTAAATAACTGGATGTGGATGCAAGTTTTTTGGAAAGGGACAGAGAGAGAGAGAGAGAGAGGGGTGAGAAAGTGAAAGACAGCGTTAAAGAGGAAAGTGGGGTTACTTACCTAGGCAGATAACATGTATGTGTATATGTGTATGTAGGTAATAAAGCTAGACATGTATAACAGACAGAGTATGTATGCATGTGTGTTTGTGTGTGTAGATGAGTATAAGTGTTTTGTGCGTGTGTGAGTGTGTGCGTGCGTTTGTGCGCGCGTGTGTGTGAGCGCGAGTTTCCGCATTCCCACATGTATGTGAAAGAAAGATTTAAGAAAAATATTGAGAGAAACAGAGATAAAATGTCGCTAGATAGTCAAAGGTCAATGTGTATGTATACAGAAAAGAGAATATGAGAGAGAGAGAGAGAGAGAGAGAGTAAGAGAGAGAGATGAAGAAAGAGAGGGAAAGAAAAAGAGGGAGCGAGAGAAATTGAGTGAGGTAAAGGATGTTGGCGCTATACATTAGAAGTATTTCTCTATTTCTAAATCTGTGTATTCAAGTAAGCATCTGCTAATGGTGAAATGGTGAAATAGAAGGTGAAGAGTGATGGTAAAGAAAGAGTGGTGTATAGGAGATGAAGTTGTCGATGGTGATGTATCTGCGTATATTAAGTCTGAGTATATATATATATATAATATATATATATATATATATATATATTATGTATATATATATATATATATGTATGTATGTATATATATATATATATATATATATATATATATGATGTATGTGTATATATATATATGTATGGATATATATATATATATATATATATACATACATACATACATATATATATATATATATATATATATATATGTATATATATATATATATATGTATGTATATATATATATATATATATATCGTATGTATATATATTATATATATATATGTATATATATATATATATATCATATATACATACATACATATACATATATATATAATATATATATATATATATATATACATGCGTGTGTGTATATATGTAATGCATATGTACATGTATATATGTGTTCCTATGAGTTCAACTATCTCTCTGTCCACCTACTTCACATACATGAACAGCAATTTGCGTATACTTTGGTGTTGTGTATAAGAGTGCCTATGTGAGTAAGTGTATATGTGTGAGTCTTTGTTTCCATGTGTGTGTGTGTGTGTGTGCTTGTGTCTATGTGTGTGCCTGTGTAAAGTAGGAGAGTATAATCTGTTTCATTATTTCTCCTAGATTTCTGTTTTGGCTCTGTTACGTTTGTTCTTGTTCTTGTCTGTGCACCCCCGCTTCTCTCCCCAGCCACCCTCTAAATACATCTTGACAATGATAGATGATGGTTACAGTGTGTGACAGATAAAGTTGGATCATTTCGTCGCTAACGCCACCTTTATCATCAACACTACCGTCATCTCCACACGTTACTTGCCAGCTCTCTCATTCGAACGTCGAGCACTGTGGCAAAAGTAATATTGAAGTTTTGTTAGTTTTATGTCTGTGTGTATGTGTCTGTGTTTTTTCCTTTCTTTTTTTACTTCACAGCTTATTTCTTTCCTATTTCTTAGCTGTTTTTTTTTTTTGGCTGATTCTGTGATGTTGTTTCTATTATTGTTGCGGTTGTTTGTGGTTGGTGATTATGTTCTTCCTGGTACTGGCCATCGAGATAGTTGTGGTATTATTGGTGGCCGTGGTATTCTTGGTTGCCATTGCAGTGGTTCGGGATGCTATAGAAGATGTGTATACATACATATACGCAACACAAATACACAACCACACAACACCACACACACAGATATATATATATATATATATACATATATATACATATATATTATATGTGTATATATATATATATATAATATATATATATATATTATATATATATATATACATATAGATATATATATACATAAAACAACACTCACACACAAACACATATATACATATGTATATTATAGTCAACAATATATATATAGTTACTGCATTTATTACTTCAGGTATTTCGCAGAAAATGAGACACTTTGTGAGAAACAAGGCGGCGATGAATAAGAATCATGAGCGAAAAGTAGATGGTGATCATGAGACAGTGTGGAGAGAAAGTCATGGATAGAGTGAGGTTGGAAAATAGAGAGAGAGAGAGGTGGGGGTAGAGAGAGATTTGTGTGTGTGGGAAATATAAAAGTAATTTGTAACATTCCGATTAAATAATTTTCTTTTTTTTTTTCATTCTGTGCGTACTTTCAATTCTACTACACATTTAACTAATAACTGTGTTAGACATATACACACATTCAGATACTGTCAACCATGCATAGATATATATATATATATATATATATAGAGAGAGAGAGAGAGAGAGAGAGAGAAAAACATACACACAAAAAAGAAGAACAACGACAACAATAATTACAATTACTTGTCCGCACGTCATACTTTTGCATACTACAGTATCGTGTGCTTCTATTTGTAATCGTATATTTATATGCTTATATATAACTGAAACTGAAAGCTACAAAGAACTTAAACACTTGCACACACAGACATATAAAGAGAATGAGAGAGAGAGAGAGAGAGAGAGAGACAGACAGAAGACAGACAGACAGACAGACAGACAGACAGACAGACAGACAGACAGACAGACAGACAGAGAGTGTGTGTGAGAGAGAAAGGGAGTGAGAAGGAGAGAGTAAGAGAGCGTTAGAATGAAAGAAGGCAGCGAAACAGAAGAACCGTTAATCAAGCATAGAAATGAGACAGACCGACCTACTGATTAACAGATAAATAATACACACATGTTCATACAAAGTCCTGTGTGTGTACATGTCTGATCTCTGCGTACGTGAACACACCCACAGACGCATGTATATATATATATATATATATACGCATTACATAAATGTATCGATATATAAAGATAGACGCAAATGGCAGAATTCCTACAGAATCATCAAACGTTAGGACAGGTGCCAGATGCGTAACCTTTCCAAGTCATATCTTCTATCTTTGGTGTTGACACTGTATCGTTTATGTTTTCCCACTAACCAAGAAACGAAACAATATTCTGAGAAAGATTATAAATGGCGTTTATCGCAGACTGATTATAGATTAAGTCTTAATCGCTGCGTAATCAATTCTTTGGGACGAAGGTCACATCTGTGTCAAACTGGCAAAGTCGGATTTCATTATCCGTTGATCTGCCCTTGACGGCTCTGTATTTTCCTTCTTTTCCACATATTTTCTCGTTATCGCTCTTGATTTATTCATTCTGTACTTCTCTTTATCTGTTTTCGCTCGTTTTATCTCTCTCTCTCTCTCTCTCTCTCTCTCTCTCTCTCTCTCTCTCTCTCCTCTATATATAATATATATATATATATATATATATTATATATATATATATCATCTCATAAATACATTTCCTCTTTCCCTATTTAATATATCTCTATCTTAAGTGAGATATTAGTTGAAGACCTCAGGGATAATATGATGGATATTGAATTTTTCTAAGAGACACCACACCAATTAGATTTACCCATGAGCTGAAATAATTTCTACTGTCAGAATGAATAATTGAGGTCTAAACATTTGATCAGAACAGTGATATGCCGTCCTTCATTAAAACAAAAAAATTCAAACTAAAAAATATATCTTTGTCTGCGTTAAAGTTTCTTCAATATTACGGTTTTCTTTTGTTTCTGGAGTGATTACGACGTATATATATATATGTTCCTGGAATACTTTGCTTCGATTGAATACCACCTCAGAACTCTTAAGTTGAACGCACAATGATATGTGAAATTTCTTCAATGCAATTCCTAATTTACCCATTGAAACACTGACGAGGAAAAATCATCCAACTCTACGAATATATATATATATATATATATATATATATATTGGTAGAGTTGGATATATATATATATATAAATGTGTGTGTGTGTGTGTACAGATACACACTCACATATATATATATGTAGTATATATATATATGTATATCATATCATATCATAACCTATATCATATCATATCATTTCATTTCATATCACATCATATCATATTATATCATATCATATCATAGTTGATAGCCAGTGAGAAGGAAGCGATGGGCAAACAACTGTAATGTAACTAAACCTATTTTTGATCTACCGATTTATTTATAACATTGAGGTGCTGAGAGACATTTGGTTACCCAAGTAATGCCATAATTCTAATTTTATATGGCACATAGTACAAAAATTCACAGAAAACTGTAATTGAATAATATATATATATATATATAATATATATATATATATATATGCAATCATTACAATCTATCCATTCTATGAATCTGCACAAGAATAGTAAAGATTTAACAATACTATGGGTTTGAGAAGGCTGTGCACAACCAGTTGGTTTCGGATTCGCTGCTACTGCGCGCTCAGTCAGTGCCTGTATCTCTCGAAGTTGTCATTTCTTTATTTAAGGTGATGGTGTGAGATCTGAGAGAGAAATTTGTTAGATATGACCAGTAGCTTGGTTGACTAATACATTGTGATGAACAGTCGCATTTGTGTGTGTGAGTGAGTGTTTTTGTTTGTGTGTGTGTGTGTGTGTGTCGGTGTGTGTGTGTGTGTGCGTATGTCGGTGTGTGTGTGTGTGTGTTTAGGTGTAAGCTCAACAAAAAGTAAATGCAGACAACAGAAATTAAAAATGCAGTAAATGCACAAGTTACATTCACAGTTAATGTTGATAGACTAAAGTAAGGCGGCGAACTGCAAAATCGTGATGAACCGGTCAAGATTGTTAGCGGTATTTCGCCAGTCTTTATATCCTAGTTTTAAATACCACCGAGGCCGGCAGCGCCTTTCATTTTTCCAGGGTCCATGAAATCCGTATCAATTGAATACTGGTGTCAATTTTATCGACTTACCCCTAACCCAAAATTGCTGGCCTTGTACCAAAATTTGAAACCTAATGGAAAGGGCAAAACTTATAACGTTTCGGACATAGTCCTTTACATCGCAGAAGAAGATCCGTAAGAAGCAGTGAAAGGAAGGAACATAAGAAATAAAAAAGAAGCACGTAAAACGTATATAGATTAGGTTCACATGTTTGAGCTTGAGTGTGTGTACATATATACATATGTACATACATACCTATGTATATATATTTGTGCATATCTGTGTGTGTATATGTCTATATGTATAGGTATGTATATGCATGTATACATATATATATGTATATATGTGTATGTGTTTGTGTGGATTGTATTCGTATATGTGTATGCATATATATATATATGTATATATGTCTGTGTTTGTGTATATTTTTGTTTACTCCGAACGATGAAAGCAGCGCTGTTTATGTTGTACCCGTTCATGGTCTTGTAACTTGACATTTCAACTCACAAAATTTGATAAACCTGATAGCAGACTAAAAAGCTGAAATGTGTACAAGGCCAATATAATCGATTAAAACTTTCAAATCAGTCATCCAGTACGCCAGGATAACAATAACTGAGACCAATGAAAAATAAAGGAACATTTCATGAAGGTGTAAAGATGAACCATATTTATATAGTTCTCACTTAAATAGTCCATAATACTAATAATGTGCTATTATTAATTTGATTTTGTTCAAATCATAATAGTTTCCGACCATTTGGGCTCCACAGATTGCCTACATATCGTCTTGCCGTTAAGAATTTGAAAGTATTTGTTTATGAAATTCCGTTGCTAAGTAATTTATTTCAAATTAGCTAAGCTCCTTCAACCTCACATTCAACCAGATTTCATTACATTTGAGCTATCTTCTTAATTGTCTTTTAAGATAATTAATAACATTATTCTTGCTCAGAAATGTCGTAATTCTAGCTATATTTTACTTCACCTCCTCTTCGTCACTATCACCATAAGGACAACCACCATCAACGACGCAAATATAAAAGCACCATTATGAATAACAACATCATGTAAACCACCACAAAACCTTTCCACTACCAGCACTGCAGCCGCCTCCGCCATCCACGTCACCACCACCACCACCACCACCTCCATTACCGGTGTCATTTTCTTAATCTCCATAACATTTTGAGCAAGCACTTCTACGCATGATTTCTTTGCTAGTTTTGTATGTGATTCTCTCAATCTCTGCCTGTACCTCTGTCTCTCTTTCTCTCGTTGTGTGTGTATATGAGTGTGTGTGTGTGTGTGTGTGTGTATACGTATGCATATGTGTATTTATACATATTCAAGTCTGTGTATTTTTGTTTTCTTTTTGTTTTTACGTGTAAATTTATGACTTTCTTAGGGTAAATTAGCTAATAAAAGACAATTCAAGTATTCGTATTGGCAAAGTGAATTAATAAAGTCAGATATTTCACATCAGGGACACGCATATTAATACTAATACAAATAAAGATTTTAATGCAGAAAATGATAATGCAGGTAGTGGAGATGATGAAGTGCAACAGAATTTGAGCAGTATTTCAAGGTAAATGAATTCGTTAATATATATTGATGCTTTTGCACTGGCGTAAATGTATTAGTTTTAATGCAATAACGCAGCGTTCTTACTTTAGTTGTATTGTAATAACTGCGAATGGTTTCCTGTAAGTTAGTGCGATTTCTGAAATTGTTAAAATCACCACACTACTCCGCATACAGTCAGCCATTTTTGACGTTTCCATGGTTATATTTCAAATAGCTATATACATGAAACCATATTCGATGTATTAAACATAATCAAGTGAAGGAATTTTATTGGTGATATAGTTATCTTTGTTATTATAACATGTGTGTATTTGTAAGTTTATAATGAAATGGAAGACAATTTTTAGATAGCTAGTGAATAACCGGTATTTGCTTTAGCTTGCTGCAAAATGTTCAAATTCGCGTTTCATTAATATATCACAGAATTAGATAAACAGAATATGCAAGTGTCGTCGTCAGATTCAGTCTGACTTACACAATGAAAAGTTCTTCTCTCGGCAACGTGTATGTAAACGAAATTTATAATTGCCTGAATTTCATTAAGTACTTATCAGGTACAAGCTCAGTCGATATTTATGAGATTTGAATTTGAGACATTGAAATATGACATGTAATATTGTAAATATTTACACTGGTACACTTGCACTGTGAGCATCATCGAAATACTTTACTCTCAATAGGAGAGACCATTTAACTGTACCAACATTACCTTTGGAAGTCAGAACAAACCTATTCGCCTTGTGCAACTACAGTGGAATTGTCGATAATTTCCTATGCATACACAGTTGCTAATATTTCCTTCTACACAGCATGAAAATAGCTATCAAATTGGTATAAATTTCAGTAGAATGCAACAGCTAAGAGAGAAATAAAGAGTGTTACAGCTTTCAACCCATAGTAACGGATATTCATGAACACATGAGCTAACCCGAGAATGGACGCTGGACCGAAACTTTCCGTTCGTTTTCAGCCTCCGTTTTGTTATTAGTTATTACTAATTACATTATTATAAATTGTCAACTATATCATTATGTAATTCAGGTCGTAAAAGTGTTGCATAACCACGGTGATTGAGCACATTTCTAACTGATGGAAATTAATGATTCATATATGAATAAATGAATGAATAATGTGACAATTACAGACATTTATTAAGTCATAAGCAATGGGTATCCGTCAGTTCTGACGATGAATATTCTGTTGTTCGGTCACATTGAATTAGCGTGTCAGTGTCTGAAAATCCTATTGGGGCGTTTACCCGTAACATAATTCTCATGTACAATCAGCCATGTGTAGTGGAATATGCGTAAACCTTTAAATTTGTGGTACAAATATTATGATTGGTTTTCGCAGATTCCATATACTCCAATTCACTCAAAGGCTTGGTCAAAACCGAGGCTATAGCAAATCACAGGTAACCTAAATGTCACAGATTGATATTGAAACCAGGACTATATGATTGCTTCATGCACAGCAAGGTTAGAATAAATATATTTATTTCTTTATTGCCCACAGGCGGCTAAACATAGAAGGGACAAACAAGGGCAGGCAAAGGATTAAATCGATTACATCGACCCCAGTGCGTAATTGATACTTATTTAATCGACCCCGAAAGGATGAAAGGTAAAGTCGACCTCGGTGGAATTTGAACTCAGAACGTAACGGCAGACGAAATACCTATTTCTTTATTACGCACAAGGGGCTAAACATAGAGGGGACAAACAAGGTCAGACATAGGTACGCATAGCTACGCATTTCCCCCAGCGTGCTAACGTTTCTGCCAGCTCGCCGCCCTTAGAATGAATATATTTATTTCTTTATTGCCCACAGGGGGCTAAACATAGAGAGAACAAACAATGACAGAGAAAGGGATTAAGTCGATTACCAGTGCGTATCTGGTACTTATTTAATCGACCCCGAAAGCATGAAAGGTAAAGTCGACCTCGGCGGAATTTGAACTCAGAACGTAACGGCTGATGAAATACCTATTTCTATTTCTTTACTACTCACAAGGGGCTAACCACATGAGGGACAAACAAGGGCAGGCAAAGGGATTAAATCGATTACATCGACCCCAGTGCGTAATTGATACTTATTTAATCGACCCCGAAAGGATGAAAGGTAAAGAACGTAGCGGCAGACGAAATACTGCTGAGCATTTCGTCCGGGCTGCTGACGTTTCTGCCAGCTCGCCACCCTTAGAATGAATATATTTACTACGTAGTTACTAGATAAGTAAGATAGGAATGATTATTCTTTTTTGCTGTTTTACATATCAATAGATAAATCTATCTATCTATCTATCTATCTATCTATCTATCTATCTATCTATCTATCTATCTATCTATCTATCTGTCAAGCTATCTATCTATCTATCTATCTATCTATCTATCTATCTATCTATCTATCTATCTATCTATCTATCTATCTACCTATCTGTTAACTATTGTCCCAAATTTATGGGTGTTGTGTGTATATGTGCATACACAGATAAATATTCGCACTCAAATACACACGCAAGGGTATATCTTGGTAAATTACATTTCATATTGCGCTCCAATAAACTTCGTTCTCAAAATTTCTCTGAGCTTTTTTTCTTTTTTGGTATTATTTGAATTATTATAAGAAGAAACAACGTTCCTCTGCTGGAATTGTAGATAACGTTTATGACGAGGTGTGTTTGATATTGGACTTGCATATTTCTAATTTTCCATCATTATATTTTGTATGTATGTATGTATGTACTTATGTATGCATGCATGCATGGACGGATGTTTTATCAATGTGCTAAATATTCTCTTCTACTTTCTTGAAATTCTATTTTCCCCTCTTCCTTTTTCACTCGCAATACAATATACGAGCATGTGTTTGGAAAGACTGCAAAAAACTTTATTTACATGGCTGTCTCTAAACTACTTGACAGAATCCATCCTTCAATATTCATCATCAATCACCTTTCCTTACTTTACGTGACTACTCCTCACAGCCAATGCACCTTTCAGTCTTGATATGCACACACTTCTGTTTTCTTTTTCTCTTAATACACGCCTTTCACTTCCTTTTCGCTATAAGATTTCAAATAACTTTCACAAACAGACGCATATTTTCTTTCTTGTACACACACAACTATACACACAGTCCCATCAAGTCCTTCGTTTAAACCCTCCAAAATACGTGAAGCACGCACATCCTGTAGCTATAGGTAAACGAGTCAGGCAGGTTTAACCAGCTGTAACGAAGCATGCAATCGGCCTACGACGATGGATTGCATGTGGGAGAGAGATAAGTGGTCAGACTGCTGCATTTGTAAGCATGTGTGTATGTTTGATTATTGGTTGTGGTTGTGGTGGTAGTAATCGTCATGGTGATACTGGTGGTGGTGGTGGTAAGACTAGAGAATATTTGAGCATGTGTATTTCTGTGTTTTGTTTACACTGCTGTGTAGCCTAAGTTGTGTGTCTTTTTCATTGTGTTTGTTGCGATGTTATGGATATCGGTTGTTTCATGTGTGAATTTCCAAGTTAAACGATTCTAGAGATGCTTGTCCAGTGTGTACGTGTGTATGTGTGTGTTTGTATGCAAGTAATAGATTTGTAAGCAGGCCTAGAAATGATAGCTGAGGAGATGTATATTGGCCTATCGTGCGAATAATTTTACATGCACATTTCATTTTTAAGTATGTTTGTTGTTGAATAATTGAGATGTTGTTTCACATGTATTTATTCGTATAATTGTGTGTTTGTGTGTGTGTGTGTGTGTGTGTGTGTGTGTGTGTGTATGTGCGTGTGTGTGCGTGCGTGTCCGTATTTGAATTTAAAAAATAGATAATTATATACTTAATGAAGAAATGCGTCAGTGTGCATTGGCTTATGTATGTGAGAACATTAATGTTATGATTGCTGTGTAGCAGCAAGTCGGTTCATTCAAGTACACCTATGATCAAAGGTGTCCTAGCAGTGACCATTAAGTTCGATTTTCTCAAAAATATAGTGTATCTAAGACAATGTAATCTCATGTATCCATCAACATTTTGATAAATTGAACGCAATTTGACTACCATTTCTAGCTGCTCGAGCTCATAGAGATAGTAGTCAAATCACATAAGCCACGTTAATAGGATATGTGTTAATATGTTCCATGAGAGCTATTGTTTGGTTATAACGTGGACAATCTATAGTATTTCTTGTACTCTTTAAAATCACCGCTAATTTTAGGTAGCAAGTCGATCATGCTTTCTGCGAGATTCAATATCCACAGCCCACACATATATAAATATATTGTTCCTTGTTAGGAAGAAACCGACATCGCATGAACATCAAAATAATTTAGAATAATATCGAAACTTTACTGAGGAAATATACCATATGAAAACCTGTATAGATTCGGTGGAAAGAATATTGTACATAATTTAAACAAAATATAATACTCACACTATAGTGACCAATGTGCAATTTCTGAAACAAGTTACAATGATAAACAAAACAGTTTTTCTCTTGAGAAAGAATATTACTTGCATAAATTTGATCAGTTGAAAATCAAAGAACAGAACAGAATGTAAATCGTTCATCTTTCTGTAAACCACGAATTCAATTAATTCAAAGGTTCGGATTTCTCGAAATGAAAACAATTCATAAATATTTTACAGTATAATCTAAATATAGACTCTACGTATACCCAAGGAGAAATTATATTGAAACGATTATTTGTATAATGTAGCAAATTAAGACCAATATGAAGTTAAAAGAACTGAAATGGTTCTTATTGGTAAATGGTTCTTATTGGTTCTTATTGGTAAATGCAATATCATACGGGATACTATATGTGTTTTAGTTACTTCTAGATACTTAAGTAAGTTATTCGAAATTCATTGCATTATTATAATGATAAGTAGGCGGCAAGCTGGCAAGATCATTAGCACGGGCAAAATGCATAGCGGCATTTCGTCCCTCTGCACTTTTTCAGTTCAAATTCCGCCGAGTTCGACTTTGCCGTTCATCCTTCGGGTTCGATAAAAATAGTAGCAGCTGAGCACTGGTCGATGTTATCGATTTACCTCCACCCCGAAACTGTTGGCCTTGTTCCAAAATTTAAAATCCTTACTTGAGCACTGGGGCCGATGTAATCGAATTTTTTCCCTCCATCGAACTTGCTAGCCTTGTGCCAAAATTTTGAAACCATTATTATAAGATATTTAGAGAATTTAGCACACTGATGAGATCCTAATATTGAATGGATCCCCATTGTCTTTACGTTATTATTTGCAAAATTTACCTCTCTTACACTGTATAGGGTACGTGTGGAGGCGCAATGGCCCTGTGGTTAGGGCAGCGGACTCGCGGTCGTAGAATCGCGGTTTCGATTCCCAGACCGGGCGTTGTGAGTGTTTATTGAGCGAAAACACCTAAAGCTCCACGAGGCTCCGGCAGGGATGGTGGTGATCCCTGCTGTAATCTTTCACCACAACTTTCTCTCACTCTTACTTCCTGTTTCTGTTGTACCTATATTTCAAAGGGCCGGCTTTGTCATTCTCTGTGTCACGCTGAATATCCCCGAGAACTACGTTAAGGGTGCACGTGTCTGTGGAGTGCTCAGCCACATACATGTTAATTTCACGAGCAGGCTGTTCCGTTGATCGGATCAACCGGAACCCTCGTCGTCGTAACCGACGGAGTGCTTCCATCTATAGGGTACGTGTGGAATATGTAGAAAGTAGAATAAGAAGATGAATACAATTGTGTTTACCATCTGGCTCAGTAGAACTTACTGTCTATAGCTCTACGGTCGCCAAACTAAGCATTAACAATGCACTAAGATTAAACTTTTCGATTACACTATATAAATACTATGCTAAAGAGAGAAAACCAAATCTACTTATATACGGGAAGGCTCACAGACATATATAAAAACGTATATATTTATTTTATGTGTGTATGTGTTTGTGTGTGGTGGTGTTTGCCTATAGTTTCCTATCGTCAATGCTTGAATAATATCACAAAATGCGTCTGTGACATATTTCACATAGGGAGGCATCGTGCTTTGATGATCGCAACAATGCATATATTTGTAGTTGCTTTAGCGTGTGTATGTGCGAGTAGATGTGTGCATAGATGCCTTTGTAATTTTGTATGATGCTTTCAAGGCACAACAAAATTGCTCTTGCATAATACAAGCTATCTTTTTGGTGACATGACGTGGCGTCTCGTGAGCATTAAAAATATACCGGAAAATCAGAGAAAAGAACTTGGTAGGAGATGAAACATTGAGAATCAAGAGACAGTAAGGATAGAAAATGAGCTTGCAGGAAGAAAATAATAAATACTGATTATGTGTTTTCACCTATCTATCTATCTATCTATCTATCTATCTATCTATCTATCTATCTATCTATCTATCTATCTATCTATCTATCTATCTATCTATCTATCTATCCATCTATCTATCTATCTATCTATCTATCTATCTATCTATCTATCTATCTATCTATCTATCTATCTATCTATCTATCTATCTATTTATATACCCATGCATGTGTTTGTGTATGTGTGCGTGCGTGCGTACATATGTAGTTCAAATTTATAGAAACACTAAGACGACAATAGGTGTAGGAACCACTAGCAACGAGAAGAATGGAAAAGTCTTTTACGTTTCGAGACTACGCTCTTCGACAGAGCAGGCAGAATCGTTAGCACGCCGGATGAAATACTTAGCGCTTTTCGTCTGCCGGATCGTTCTGAAATCAAATTCTGCCGAGGTCGACTTTGCTTTTCATCCTTTTGGAGTCGATAGATTAAGTACCAGTTGAACACTGGAGTGGATGTAATCGACTAGTCCCTCCCCCAAAATGGCTGCCCTTGTGGCAAAATTTGAAGCCTTTATTATTATTACTATTATTATTATTATTATTATTATTATTATTATTATTATTATATTATTATTATTATTATTATTATTATTATTATTATTGTTGTTTTAATTTAGTCACCCATTCCAGCGAACATCCTATACAGTAACTATGCAATGGGTCTCATAGTTTCCCATTTTTTTCACTTTTACGAATCATAGATTAAGTCATTATTATTGTTGTTGTTGTAGTGGTGGTGGTGGTGGTGGTGGTGGTGGTGGTGGTGGTGGTGGTGGTGGTGCTGGTTTTATTGTTGATGTTTACTTGGGGATCTTCATCATCATCCAGCTTCTGTTTTATCTTCTTTAAACATTTTCTGCTGCATATCATCCTCCTGCTGCTGCTGCTACTACTACTACTACTACTACTACTACTACTACTACGTCATTCACTTCGCCTATTACTTTCTGACGGGCTTTCGACTTTCATGGAGCATATTCTTTTTAATAATGCATGTGCAGCACCAGCAACAGCAACAGCAGCAGTTACAGCAACAACAAGGAACATTTCCATCACAAACAACAACAAGAACAACAAGAAAACAATAACAACAATAATAATAATAACAATAATAATAATAATAATAATAATAATATCAATAATAATAATAATAATAATGATAATAATGATAATAATAATAATGATAATAATAATGATAATGGTGATGATGACGACGACGACGACAAAAAGAAGAAGAAGAAGAAGAAGAAGAAGAAGAAGAAGAAGAAGAAGAAGAAGAAGAAGAAGAAGAAGAAGAAGAAGAAGAAGAAGAAGAAGAAGAAGAAGAAAAGCAACAAAAGGAGCTGCTTCAACAACAATAACGACTAGTACCGCAACACAATGACTTTTTCTTCCTCCTAAGATTCAGTAAATACACATTGGATTGGCTTTATATTGAGCAAGTTTCTACTCAATGTTCTCTAATTGACATTTTCCCTCCATAGATGATGTTCCATATTGGAAAGGGATGGCTCGGTTGGCTCCCCATTTTATTTTTTCCTTTCTTTTGCTTTTTCTCTCCTTTATGTGTTTAGAGATTCACTTCATATTTCCTTCATCATGGATGTATTATATCTAATTGCTGTGTACGAATTAGTATTAGGGTGGATGATGAGACAACGGTTTGAAATTTTAGTAGCAGTTATTCAACGATATAGGAGGCGAAAGGAATATATGTATTGTAGATGATATTTGAACATAGATAATAAACATCTTAAAGACAAAATCTTTTCACAAAAAAAGACAAGGATGGGAGAAATATGTAACAAAAATGGATATTCTGGACAGTTGATAAATAACAGTATATTATCATTATTATTATTATTATAATTATTATTATTATTAGTAGTAGTAGTAGTAGTAGTAGCAGCAGCAGCAGCAGCAGCAGTAGTAGTAGTAGTAGTAGTAGTAGTAGTAGTAGTAGTAGTAGAGCTTTATATGCAGAAAAATAACAATATAATCGACTTTATACGAACAAGTTAAAATGCTTTTTTAGCCAGGCATAAATGTTATATTTTAGTGAAAAGCACGGACAACTAAAACAAGCCATAGTTAAAAATGAACTCTGTTATGGTATTTGTCCTAAACTCGACTGCGACTGACAACCCTTGTTCTTAATATGACAAAGGTATTTCTTTGAAATTACATTGTGTTGGACTAATTAACGAGGAAAACTATAATCAAAGTCGTTCATTTAGTGACAAATTATATCTAGAACTATGTAGGTATTACACTAATTCTGTTCCTTATTAACTCGGCAAGGAAAAAATTGAAGAAGATATTTGTCTTTTGTTTCAGTAGATATAACAAAGTACGTAAAGAACCTAGCAATGGCTCAATAGTTTTGATGTTATTGCTGCTGGTGTTAGTGGTAAGAGTGAAGATGATCTAAAATGATGGCGGTGATTACGATGATGAAGCAGCCAAAAGACAAAATGAAATAATGTATTATATTTCTATTTTCGGTATTTGTCTTAGGAATGTATGCGAAGAATAAGAAAAAATAAAGATATATGTAGGTAAGAAGAATACAAAGGAAATTCAAAGAAATAATGAGAAATATCTATTAGAATATGTACGATACTTTTTACGTAGATATCCTTTGGACAGTACATCTATACATGTCGATATATTATGTATAAAAAGAATTAGCTTAAAAACTAATAGTAATATACATAGCATAAAACAAGGATGAGTAAGATATTAAAAGCATGGCAAAAAATTGACCGGAAGTAAAATGTACGTACACGGAAAGAAAAAGTAGAAAGAGATAAAATGTATTATAAAAAAAAAAAGCGTACGAACCAAATTAAGAAAAGAGGAAAAAATATATTACTAGAGAATACAGAATAGTGTAAGTGGAAAGTAAATGTTGCTACAAGGTCTGGCATTAGTTTAGTTTGTCGACTTAAGCTCACTCGATTTAACAAAGGAATTATGAGCGGCGGAAGTCAAAGAAGGCCACGCATCGACTTGCAGGTTGTGTAATTTCGTGGCACTCACGCAAGCCCCCAGTGTCTGCAATAATAAAAAAAAATGCGGGAAAATAGAATAGAAATAATATACAAGCAAAAATTGTGCCTAGGATAACTCTGCTTAGTCCATTAATTGTGAACAAGGGAAATGGACGACGTTTATTTTGTAAGCGATATACATTTTTCGATAGATCAATCCTGTATTCTATAGTAGAAAAAGAAAGCTTGCACAAACTTCTCACAATGTAAATGTTACAATTGGCTTGAAGCGTAAGGAAAGGAATTCCCGCATATCAAACACATCCAATAAATATTATAGGACAACAACGCATCTTTACAGATTACATACATATCCTTTACATATGCGAACTAGCATTTTATATGTGTTCTTTTTCTCTCTCTCTCTTTCTCTTTCTCTGTATCTCTCTTTCACAAATACACAAATCATTCTATACTGATATGAATATAACCAGGAAAAATGATTTTTCATAAAGCTTACATAATCATACATACACACAAAATCATGAATTGTAAAAGTGGAATATATGTAGTCAGTGAGTTTGAAATGATAGTAAATAAAAATTTACTCTGAGTTTATTAATATTCATTTACTATTTATTTTTCATTTGTATTGTGCGTTCAGACATTACAATAAATAATATCTTTTAATATATATATATATATATATATATATATATGTACTGATGTCTATATACACACAGAGACACACACACACACACACACACACACGAATATATACATATATGCCTACATATACACACACATACACACACCTGCTTGCAAACATTCTTGTATAAACAATATATTTCTAAAATTGTGTGTATTCATACATATCAACGAATATATGAATATAAATGAAACATTCCTATAAAAATTTCTGCCTACATAATGCAGATAAAATAGTCCTAAGATGGTTGTATGGGACAGGAAACAATCCTACATACCATTCAGGTACCAACAACCCATCGATGTGAAATATTGACTCATCTTTGGAAAATGCCATAAACACAGACAGACAGTCACACAAACACACACTCTCTCTGAAACACACACGCTCACAAATGCACACACGTTTATCGTATATAATCATTTAGACGCACATATACATCCCGCCCATACACACATACACACCCGCAGGTGTTTGAGGGGTTGGATTCAATCAGTAAGTCCTGAATACCTCTCTCAGAATGGAGTCAACGTTGCGTTCATGAACAACGTCTTTTATTTCATGTTGTCACAATGAACTTAGCTAAAAAAAAAAACGGTAGCAGTGATAGCTTGTGAGAAATGTTAACCAGCTCAAGGTGCAGTTTTCTTACTCCGAGTCACATGAACACCATAGAAACGGAGATAAGATCTGGCATTATGTGTCTTTAGCCGCGTGACCCCACCAGCATACACACACAAATACTCATGCATGAATATATGTATATATGTGCGTATATATATATATGTATAGCTCTCCTATGTGATCCCTCTGTCTAGCATTCGCCGTGATAGATCGCTAGCCACTACACATTCTTTATTTTCTCTCCTTGTTTGTTTCTGTGTTCCTTTCAGTGGAAGAGCGTAGGCTCGAAATGTTAAAGACTTTTTCAATTCCCGAGTGTTAAGCTAATACATCAGTTTGTGTCTACACGACCTGTCTTCGTCTTTTTTTTTGTGTGTGAATTCTCCATACACACACACACACACACGTATATATATATATATATATATATATATATATATATATATATATATATAAGATTTAGAGAAAAAGAAGTGTAGATTCAAGTATTTCATTGTGTTCTTTCAAATCTACCTACATCTGCAACCCTTAGCATTCACCATACGATGTGTGTGCATCGTCAAAATGAGAATTTTTAAGAAGAAGTCTATGGAAGTAAACATTTTAAAAGAAGTATAAATTCATAAAAATTATAGAAAATCAAAAAGTAAAATTAAAACTTTAAAATCATTAGGCGGCATCATCGCGGAACTGAATGTGTCATAAGATGACAATATGGAGTGGACACATGAGAGTATACATAACACATAACCACACAGCTCTTATGCCAGACGTTTCCATACGCACGCGTACACACTTACTCTTCACTTCCTTTATGTTTCACCACCCTCTTGCATGTATATGTAACTGATTTCTATTTCTAATATTTTCTGAGATACATATTTATAATAGATATACATTTTCATTTTTTCACTCGTTACATTGATCTATCTTGGATGATAAAATTTGTCAAGTTCGCACCCCTACATAACGGAAGACTTATTCATCGAAGCATCATTGATATCACTCCAATCAAAATAAACCTTTTAGCATACCAGCTGAACGTGTAAGCTGGTTTGGATCGGAAGTGATTAAATCAAATTTCATGAATTCCATTTCCATAGATATTCACTAACCAGGCCACATCACTTCTTCTTTAATCCCATCTAATCATCACACTCTGAGCTCCTCATCCATATTTGTAAATTGGGCGGACTGCCAGCTGTAAAGATCTTAGTTTCCATAATTTCTTGGATGCAATTTATTAATGAATCAGTATTTTACGTTGTATATATGTTTTTTTAATAAATTTTGCTAGTCAGAAATGTGTGAAGGCTTCAATTTATTAATTTGACGTTTTAATGGTTGCCACTGTTAAAATCTGATGATCTGTATAGACAGTGAGTTAATCATCTACAAACACTGAGCCACCATCTTCCATCTAAATCTTCAACGAGTTCATAAGAAAGGTCAAATTTTTGATAGACGTGCGACGAAAGATTTCACGCTCTTCATCCAACCAAGCTTACCGAATTATCTTTGGGTTTTCTGTTTTACTTTATAGATAAATATAAATGACGCTGTCTGACTGTTTAACACACGCACTTCTAAAATATCAAATACAGTACAGCACTCATAAATAAAAGCAACTCCATCTGAACATATCACCTTCATCCGTTTCACTGGACAAATTTTCAGAGTTTCTTTACGATATTTATTTTTCCCAGTTGAGTTACATTGTACATGAATGGACGAATAGAAACTATGTTAATAACGAGATCAATGAATTTTGTAGTAGAGTGGTTACCGTCAAACGTTGTTGAACATATCGTTCAGTTATGCCATTGAGAAGACAATGCATACATACATACATACATACATACAAAAATACATACATACATACATACGTATATACATACGTATATACATACATACATACATACATGCATACATACATACATACATACATACATACATACATACATACATACATACATATATACATACATACATATGAATGAATGAGTGTATATGTCACAGAAATAAGCGAGCCGTCATAGAGCCGCTTGAAATATGGTTTAATTTTCAGATATGGAGATCTAATCACGTTTAGTTAACTAGTCCGATGAAAAAATAAAAAATAAAACAAAAACAATATTATTACAAGACAAGTTGCACGTGTGGAACAAATAACCTCTTGCAAAATAAACATGCAGAAAAATACAAAGCTATTGACGTCAATACTATCATACTGACACATCCAGACACTCGAGTTACGTTTTATATCGCTCATATGCGTACACGTAGACACATATACACGGATGTACATAAACATTTACTCTACACTTACACGCCTATGAATGGGATGATATCAATATATTAAGAGCAACGCAAACAAATAAAAGATAGAGAAGAAGTGTGAATCGCCAGAAACGTTATAACAGTACAGAACTCAGTTGAATTATATAAATTGTTTTGTCACAGTCCCAATTGAAATTCCTAAATGTTAATAAAGTAAGTTCCAACATTATACTGAATTGTTTCGCCTAAAAACTATCCTTAAAAAATTTGCAAAATATTCTATTTTTGTCTGGCTTCCTCAGAATTGTATCTCTCTCTTTTACTTGTTTCAGTCATTTGACTGCGGCCACGCTGGAGCACCGCCTTTAGTCGAGCAAATCGAACCCGGGACTTATTCTTTGTAAGCCCAGTACTTATTCTATCGGTCTGTTTTGCCGAACTGCTAAGTGACGGGGACATAAACACATCAGCATCGGTTGTCAAGCAATGCTAGGGTGAAAAACACAGACACACAAACATATACACATACATACATATATATATTCATATATAAGACAGGCTTCTTTCAGTTTCCGTCTACCAAATCCACTCACAAGGCATTGGTCGGCCCGGGGCTATAGCAGAAGACACTTGCCCAAGATGCCACGCAGTGGGACTGACCCCGGAACCATGTGGTTGGTAACCAAGCTACTTACCACACAGCCACTCATGCTATATCTTCGGAGCTGTATAATTATGCGCTGCATTCAATCAAGAGCTACTTACTTACGTCTCTAACTTTCTTACTCAAGCAGAACTAGCGCGTAGCTAACCTCCATTCTATTTCCTCAGAACGTTGGCTCTCTTGTAGTTCCTTCAGAGAGCACACATATTTGTTGCTGCCATAGATTGGCACTGGTTCAGTGAACTATTTACAGTATCAGTATATAGGCGTAGGAGTGGCTATGTGGTAAGTAGCTTGCTTACGAACCACTTGGTTCCGGGTTCAGTCCTACTGTATGGCACCTTGGGCAAGTGTCTTCTACTATAGCCTCGTGCCTACCAAGCCTTGTGAGTGGATTTGGTAGACGGAAACTGAAAGAAGCCCGTCGTATATATGTATATATATATATATTATATATATATATATATATATGTGTGTGTGTGTGTACGTGTGTGTATATGTTTGTGTGTCTGTGTTTGTCCCCTCCCTCCCAACATCGCTTGACAACCGATGCTGGTGTGTTTACGTCCCCGTAACTTAGCGGTTCGGCAAAAGAGACGGATAGAATAAATACTAGGCTTACAAAGAATAAGACCTGGGGTCGATTTGCTCGACTAAAGGTGGTGCTCCAGCATGGCCACAGTCAGATGATTGAAACGAGTAAAAGAGAGTAAAAGAGAGTATCAGTCACGTAGAGTTCGGAGGGTCTGCAAAGAGCATGTCTTAGTTTCTTTTTGCAGCACATGGAAGCGAAATAATATGTGGGTATGTTTGCCTAAATATTGTTATATATATATATATATATATATATATATATATAAGGTGTGGGAATGTCTTGCCCAGTATTCTGGAACTCGGTACTAATTGTTCTACCACCAACTCCCCCTCAAGGACAATTAAACAGATGAACAAGAGAAAGCAATATCTTTGAATATATCATTGACAAGTATCACTATCATATTAATCACATGAATAAAGGCAATTGCTTCATAGACAAACACGATAGCCTTCTGTCTTTCAGCTCCTTTATTGAAATAATCACAGTCATGCTTCATAGAATAAGAATTGCAAAAGATAGGAGTTTTGATATTCGTGTTATTATCGTGGAAATTTCCATAGCACTTGGCTAGCTATGGTACAGATCATTACTTCAATAAACACACAAAATATAACATATTTGGCAAGGCGTTTTACTCCATCAAATCAATCCTAATGGGAGAAACTCTGAAAGTTGCTGTCAGCAGTCATTCCTCTGATATTCATGTTATCAATGTAGGCTTGCCAAAAGGAACATTCCTCAAAGCTGCGCTTTTTCTGTTTATTAATAAGTAATACGTAGCAGATCTACGTTACTGATATTTTTGATGATGATACTTAACATTCCAGTACCAACCCGAAGAACGGTTTACACTTGAGCCTAATGGTAGGTATCTTATCTGGCCCGATTTTCATCGTGCAATAGAACAAATTGACATGTTACATATAAGGCTTTGAAGAACAACCTAGTGCTTTTCCACCACTACCGCTAACTTCCTAAAGTTATTTTAATGAACAGGAGTGGTTTTCAGTCGTCTACTTTATCTGAATAAAGACTTGGGACTTGACTTCACACATGATTTGAGAGGAGTTTCAAATTCTGCCCACTGGGTGGTAAGTAGGACGATAAATTTGTTAAACCATTGAAATAAATTCGTAACGCCTGGCGATTTTGCGTATTTATGCAAGTGGCACTTCCGCTCGAAACTGAAAGTAATTCTCGGGAATTTGAATGAGTTCTTCCAAATAAAAACTGTCCACTCTCGAGGAGTCTAGAATCAGATCTTTAGTAACAATGAGGATGAGCTTTTCCAGTCATTCTAACAGCAGTGTCTTCACTGGGATGTTGAATGTATAGTACATTTTTATTTTAAATTCTAAGCAAGCTGTTCAGAAAAGCTTCATTGCTTTGACTCACACGTTCGGGAATTTACCATCAGAAGTTAATTTGCCAGATTCAACAAATAGCATCGCTACATCCAGGGTAACCCACAGGTACATTGCAAGTCCACACGCTGCACATTTTACCTGAATTTTGGAATAAATGACCTCCGCAATCATATTTTTTTTTTCAGCATATGAGCTTGTTCGCTTATTTTAAGGGTTAACCATAACTTTATCTAATGTTGCGGGGTTCCATTTTTTGTAAATTATTGATTCCTTTATTACCATTTCACTATATTTTGTTCTATTAGTTTCTTTATTCTTTCCTCGGTTACCTTATTTTATTGCCGTCAGTCCTTTTATCTCTTCGTTATTATCACCTCATCGTATTTCATTTAAATATCTTATCGGTTATTTTATTACCTCTTTTTTCTTCACTATCTTATTAAATATATATATATATAATATATATATATATATATATTATATATAATATATATATATATATATATATATATATATATATATATACTTACAATAACATATAGCTCTCTACAGCATTAGTTCTATCACATTCTCTTTAACTTTTAACTATCAATTACACGTGGGGCTCGCTTCGGGTCATTTCGAGGAAAGTAAAAGTTACTATGCATAATCTAATGGCAATTAGATGGTATATAGCTAAAGGGCTTGTATTATTATTATTATTATTATTATTATTATTATTTATTATTATTATTATTATTATTATTATTATTATTACTACTACTACTACTACTAATACTACTACTACTACTACTACTACTACTACTACTACTACTACTACTACTACTACTACTACTACTACTACTACTATTATTATCATCATTATTATTATTATTATTATTATTATTATTATTATTATTATTATTATTATTATTATTATTATCATTATTATTATTATTAATGCAGTTCCTGTTTTATTTTTGTCCAAAGGATTTTCATACCTAGTCATAATGGTATTTTGTTAGTTGTTAAGTTCGGACGCTCATTAAGAGATAATGCTCAATAATTAATTTGAAATTAAATAATTCTTGACTTGTATAACATCATAAGATCTTTTTATTTCAGACTTTTCCGCCAGTACCTCTTTTAATCAAAACATTACACATGGTCTCCAGATCGTACCCCAGCAGTATAATATATACTATATTTTGTCTAAATGAAGTTGAATCGCTATTAGATATGATTCTACTGCACATCAATGTTTGTTTGAGGTTATTTCTATTTGTTATATTATATATATATATATGTTATAATTTAGAGTATCAAAAATATAGCACCATGCTAGAGATAGCAGTCAAAACCTGACTCTAAAAGACAAATAAAATAGCAAAAAATTATTGGCTAATCTCAGATCTAGATTTCTGGCTCGGCATAGGAATATACACTGCCTCTTCAGTGTGATATACATAGCTAGTACATAGTTACACACACACAACACACACACACACACACACACACACACACACACACACATATATATATATATATACAACACATGCGAATACTTACATATACGCATGTGTACACACACACACATATATATATATATATACGACCGATACATATATATGTACAACCACATAAACGACCCGTTTAATTGTCCGTCTAAGCTCCACGTGCTCTATGATCAAAATACCACCGCAGTGAATATAATGACGAAGCAAATATACAAATAAGATCCTTATTTACAATACTGATCATATCAAGGGGCTAGCATGGAAAGAAAATCCTTATCGGTAATAATTATTATTAAAATTATAATTACGAGTATCTAAAAGATACTACTGTGCTAGAGATAGCTGTCAAAACTTGACTCTAAAACCACAACAATTATTCATACAGCACTAGTTTATTTGTCTCGTGTCGTTTCTCCTGGTGCTGTATGAATACTTGAGGTGGTTTTAGAGTCAAGTTTTGACTGCTATCTTTAGCATGATAGTATCTTTTAGATACCCTTAATTATAATTTGAATAATAATTATTACCTACAAGGTTTTTATTCCGATGCTAGCCTCGTGATATGATCGGTATTGTACTTAAGAATCTCACCCTTATATATATACATATGTGTGGGTGTAAGTGTGTGTGTGTATGTATATACGTATGTATATGTATATATTATATATATATATATATATATATATATATATATATATATATATATATATATATACTATATATACATATATATATATACAGAGGAAGTGAGAAAGAGATGAGTGTACGCTTGAGTACATAACCACGCACAAGCGTATATATGTATGTATGTATATATATATGTATGTATGTATGTATGTATATATTTATATATATATATATATATAATGTGTGTGTGTGTGTGTGTGTGTGTGTGCCTCTGTGTGTGTGTGTGAATGTGTGTGTGTGTGTATAGTCAATCTAATCAATTGTCTAAAAGTAAGAATCTTGATTCGAGTAAATATTTTAGAAAGGTCGAGGCCTCCATGACAGACAAAGCATAAGATCCAATTCCGGTCACACAATATAGGAAAATGGCAAGGAAAAGAAAACTTAAGCCTATGAATACGTAAAAGTTGTCAATAAAATTCCTCTGGAACTAAAATTTCGATTGCTTCCAAATGGAATGAGTACGAAATTCTTCCTTGGCTTGCCGCATCCAACAATCCGCCATCACCGCTTTTACTTTGCTAGCTCTCAATTTTCCCAATCTTTTACACTCGCGCACACACACGCATATATGATGATTTACCTGTACATATACACACATTAACGATCACAATTATGTGTGCGTGTGTGTGTGTGTGCGCGCGAGTTTGTGTGTATGTAAATGTATATATTATATATATATATATATATATATATAATATATATATATATATATATATATATATATATATATATATATATATTATATGAATGTATACACATACAAACAACTAACGATATGTACCCCTCTACGTTTATGTGGTTGTACACATACACACACACATATATCTCTTTATGTGTAAGTGTGTATATGACATTTCATGACAACAAATCGATTCTGTCTTTTTTCCTCTTCTTCTTTCTCTCTTCCCTTACTAAGACAAACAATCAGTTGTTATCGATGGACAAAACGCTGAAAAGGTTGCCATACTGTAATTTAGCAGAACTAATTTTCTAAAATGGTACATTCTTTTTGAAGTCGGAAGTAAGTAAGAGAATATTGATTTAAAGAAATGGCATGGCGACGTTGGTGACGAAGGAAGCAGTTGTTGATTTTGTTGTTTTTAGCTTTTTATAAATTTTTGTTGCGACTTATGCTTATTCTATTATGTGTTACTGTTTAGTCGTAGATGTCGGTTCTGGCTCTGAAAGTGGCAGTAATGACGTTACTCATGGTATCGCAGATGGTGCAGATGGATGTAGTTCTTTTTGCAGTAGTATGGCTATGGTGATGTCGATGATGTTGGTATGGATGTCGTGGTTGGTTTATGCTTTTGGAGTAAGTAACTGTGATCATGATGCTCGTAGTTAGTGGCTGTAGTGGTGGTTTAGTAATAGCAATGATGATCATGGTTATTTTAAAAGCGCTAGTGGTAATGATGTATCTCTCATGCCGATGATGATAATGATTGTTTTAGAATATAAAGAAAATTCAAATGATTTAAACAAACACCAAAAAATATATATCTATTGATTTTTGCTTGAGAACAAGTGATTTATCGATTATTTGCTGGTTTCTGAGACGCAGTAGAACAGTGGTTATCGTTCATGTCTGGCTAGATTTAATTTTTATGCGAAATAGAGCATAAGGAAATTAGAGTTAAATATTGCTGCGGTTAAAATGGCATTCTTTGCCGTTATTTCATCTTATTGTAGCGTTTAGTTGCTATGTATGTATTATAATTTTGCCACTTGCTCAACGAGAAAAATCATCTCAGCGTTAAGGTATTTCATTCATAGCTTTTGTTTTCATGTTGTAATACTATCATTTTATTAATTTTTCTTTTTCTTCTACATTTTGCTTTATATATCTTGTTTGTTTTAGATCTTTTTGTAAAGCGGACACAAGAAAAAAGTGATCATATGGAAAAGACGGCAAGCTGGAAGATATCTATCTAGTTTACAAAAATAATATTGTCATATGTCACTCTTTCTCTTTCTTCCATTTATTTATTATTCTCTCTCTCTCTTCTTCTTCTTCTTCTTCTTTCCCTCTCTCCCTCTATCACTTTTCGTTTGCATTTTTCTCTATTTCCAATATATAATATCGAGAATTAATACAAAATCAAGGAAAAAATGCAACAATTCTAACAAATGAAATATTATATTTTGCAAGTTTTGGATGCCTTTTACAAAACAGCGATTTCTTCATTACACTATTATTGTTGTTGTTATTGCTCTTGTTTTTGCTACTATTGTTGTTGTTGTTATTATTATTATTATTATTATTATTATTATTATAATAACTTGTCTTATTTTTGTGTCATTTTACTGCATTACTGAGTACCAAGTCGTGCGCCTTGTGTATGTGCAGTTCTATGTTTTGAATTAGTATTTACCTTTCTGTTTCTAATCATTCCCAAGTTCCTTATTATTATGGGATTGTTTATCTTTTCAGTGGCAACATTTTGGTTATCTGTATTATTTGATCATTATACTAGATAAATCTCCATTTCTTTTAGAGAAGTAAAATATTCTCTGAGATGGCATTTCCTTTCTTGCCTGTTGGTTCTTCACAACAATATATGATAAATTAGACTTGGTTCTCTGTAGATTGCCATATCCTGGACTTCGGTTGCCGTGTTCTCTGAGATATTTTATGCTGTAAGTTTATACATTCTTTTCTGATGTTATTTCATAATGGTGGTGCACATTCCATAAAACGAATGTCGATGTATCATTTCAAGTCGAATATTGGACAGCTTGAGTACTAGTGGGTAGGTTTTTATCTTTTTCATCGCTTGACTCTCATTGCTCCATGCGAAAGTTTGGATACTGTACAACGATCAAGAATCTAATCTCCAGCTAGTGTGCTGCGTTTTTCCGCTAGTGTTACGATTTCCCAATATTGTGTTTAGATTTTATTTTAAAATTATTACGCATGTATGGGTTTTCTTGGCTATATTTTGTCGTAGCATTCTGTATGTCTAGTTTTAGCACATGTTTTCAATACTTTCTGAAACTTCGTTGCTCCTTTTTGTTTCCCTCCACGTTTGTCATTTCAGCCTCTGATTTGTGTCTGTTAATTCATTGAAGACAGAAATTATTTTTCTTTAATTTTGTTTCAATTTTTTTTACTAGATACTTTTGTAGTGCTACTTTTGATTTTAATAATAGTTTTCCTGTTGCATAAGTCCAAAATACCTTCTTCTATTCGTGATAAATATAATCTTTCAATGTCATAATCATACTTACTTCCTGTCTAGTACTTCTAAATCATCTTCCGCTCTGTTGTGAATATTGTAACTAAATATTTATTGGAATGAATAGTGTCTTGAAGCTTATTTATATTTAACTCTCTTTTACATATTTATCTGTAGGGTTAATAATGTTTTCCTAGTCTTTTTATTCATTTGTGTATATTGTACGCTACATTGTTCCTTATTCCTTAGTATTTGTAAATCTGTTTGCTGTAATTATCATATCTCTGTTTTAACCTATTATGGCATTAGTGACCTTAATTAATTTTATTATCTCTACATTTGTCTTAGTGCAATTTACATGGAAACGCATATCGACTTGTAAATTACTGCACTTTTTGCAGCAGTAAATTGAATTGTTTCTACAGTGTATATCTTGAGCTCATCTTATAGGATATATATCCGGGCCTAGCCCCGTTTTACATGGAGGCAAATACGTTAGCATAAAATTGAAATGAAAAATCTTTTTTCTAATAGAAATGTGGTTAATTATAAGTCCGTGTTTGACCGTGTTTAGCGAAATGATTTAGATTTACGCTTGATGTGCTTAGTGTATCAGCTTAATATTCTTGCTACCTCAATGGTAGTTAACGATTCTGAGATTCACGTTCCAATTGAAAAAATAAAGTCGCGTCATCATATGACAATGATGTTCACATCAGAAATCGAGATGTTGTTACCATATTGGAGAGGAATCCAGTAGTAACAGAGGCATGCATTAATCAGATCTGTCTCACTTATTTACCATCGGGAATTAGTATTATACAAACTTACGTCAAAAACTTCTTATCGCATGGGGACAGATCCTACACCGTACTACACCCGATAACAGGTGTTCTATGCCCGAAACTGTAAAATTAGTCCACCATAAAAATTTATTTCATTCCTTCGCTAAGGAATGGCAGACAGATTTTCTCTCATGAGAAATTTATTGATGAGTGAAGGGCAATATTCTAAGGCGGTTTGCCTCTCTCTCGACTAAGTTATTGATGAGTGATAAGTGATATTCTAAGGTGAAGTAATAGGTACTTTATTCTTAGCCAACTCTCATCAACTTTCAACTTACTACTAATTCACAAAACGGTGATGGTAGAACAATAAATACTTCACTTACATATTGCGGGAATCTAGTTTGCTGAAGGTAACTGTCTCTTTTGCCAATATACACTTTAATTCATTTATGCATATATACATACATAGGCAAACACACGTATATACTCGCGTATTTATATGCGTGTGTGTTTGTTTGTATGTATGAATATTATATTTATGTTTTTGTGCATGTGCGTGCGCGTATATAGATACGTATACAGAGAGAGGGAGAGAGATTCCACGTGATAATCCAGTTTTTGTTGGGCATGAGGCAAAAATATTATTAATATTATCATTATTGTTGTTTTGTTGCAGGAATGTTAAGAAAACTTTTTAAGATACCTGAAGATGATCGAAAAATATACTGATCGAATGCAGTGAAACTACATATCTCTACTCAATTGAAGTTGATAAAGATATCAAAGTAACTCAATCACATTTCTCCTCTCCAATAATTCCCAGGCCTTAAATCTCAATACGAAATCAATAGAATAAAAGAAAAACTATGAAAAGTGCAGCTATAAAAAGGTATATGAAAATTATATTACTTCTTCAAAAGGAATCGTTTTAAGTTTAAGCATAGATTTCTAGTTATATAAACTCGTAATAGAAGTTATCTTTCTCTACAAATAAATATTTCAAATTTTCTTATATTCTAAAGTTAGATGTAATCTCGATGCTTTTTGAAAAAAAAATGATATACACAAATATATACATACATACAAATATACATACATACATGCATATACTTCATTTTTTATACAAGCAACACAAATTTTAATACTAACATCTAACAAGAGAAATCTCTTTGAAATTATTGCAAAGAGCTTGAAGTTAGGCAGTGTTCTCAAGAGATTCTTAGACAAACCACCAAAATTACATAGGAACTATTATTTACATTTAAATAAAATTTACGTTTTCAGGATGACCTCAGCTGATTCTTGAAAGACAACATTCACAGGATTTTCTACGAATGGTTGCCTTGCACATCTGAAGGTGCATTTTCCAAATATTCGTAAAGACAACATATTTCGAAGAGGTCTGATACCTAGTATATATGTATGGATTTGTGTTTCTTATACAGAAACTGATTGGAAGATTGAAAGCTGATTTGAACGTATGACACATGATCTTGTAATCGAATATCTTATCTACGCGGTGATTCTCCTTTACACAATAAAGGTAAACACGATGAAAGCAATGTACAACTAAAACCTATTTCTGTTGAAAATAAAATCAAAGTTCACTTTTTTTTCAATTATTTGAAAAGAAATATTTATTACCAGCTCTCACAACTGGAAATCTATGTTTGAATTTATAATGAAGAACTGATATCTGATTGTAGATTATTGAAATCCATTTCGGTTTAAGGTTTGAGTCCCTCCAGGTTAAAAAAATTTAAAGAGTAAAGTAAAAGCAACAATAGATTTTGAATTACATTATGCTTTTTTTTACGCACCGTTGAGAAGAAAGTTACTTTCATTTGGTGAAAATAGCAAATGCCATAAAATTTTACAGCATAATAATTGATTTCTTCATACACATGTGTATGAGACTTAAAAGAAATCAGATCGAAGAGATGTAGCCTATTTAAAATATAAACCTGTCGTTTCAAAAGATTCCTTTATTTTTATCGAGGAGTTAAGCTGAAGACTTAATATTTGCATATTCATATTTTTGCGTAACTGACAGTATGTGTTTGCGTCTGTGAATGTGTGTTTGAGTGCATTTTTGTGTAAATTTGAGTGTGTGTGTTTGTATGCGTATAATTATGCATTTGCATCGCTGTTTGCGAGAATGAAAAATCATGTGAATATTTGTATAAATGTGTATATATCAATGTGTGTTCGTCAGTAGAGAATCACATGTACGCGCATTTATGCTAAACTTGTGATTTTGTATGTGGTTGTGTCTTTGTATGAATATTCGTATGTAAGCGTGATTTGCTTTTGCATTCGTATACATAATCTTATTATGCTTATTTTTATGTATGATTATATGAATTTGTATATTTATGAGTGTGCCTGTGTGTGTATTTATTTCCCTATATGCATGCCTGCCTATTTGAAATTGTGATGTTTATGTGCATATAGAAATTATTTCTAATGTTACTGTTAGGAGCAGATGAAGGACCAAAATCATATTGAAGAATATTTAATACCGTTTATGACATTATGGATTCTGTTAATTCGATTTACGTATGTAGAAAAAGGAGCATGCAAAACAGATGAAACTAAAACTCTATACCCACACCACCCAGAATAAATAATGTAGAGAAGAAAAACCTTTCAATTGGAAAATATGTGTGCACGTATGTGCGTAGTGGATGTAAGATCGGAGATTAAAATAAAACAATTATATTTCCAGAAACTTTAGGTGGAACAAAGCTGCTAGTTTCCAGTTACAAAGCTGTAGAAGAATAATGGCCTTTAAGCACTATTCTAATTCAAGTTGTTTCTTTTTTTTAATTAAATTTGAAAGTCACGAAAATATTGATTTTTCTCTATAGGCATAGAACTTCAGATTTATATGACAGGCGACATTAAATTGAGTAACATAGAACAATGTGAGTAACTAGTAGGGAAGCGAAACCGGGTCGTCTTTGAAAAATGCAGTACTGTTCTTTATAAAAAATTATGGCGGCCTGGTAAGGAATTTCAATTCATGTTAACTTGCAACATGCGAATCTAAGGAACACATAAAGTGAAAAATATGCCGATTTCAGAAAGCTATGTTTGAATTTAAACGAGTTTTAGGTTACTAAAATCCATTTGAGTTTACAATTTCATGTCATCTAGATAAAAGAAGATAGTAAGATAATAAAAAGTCAGCAACATTTGATATTTTGATAGAAACATATTAAAAGAAAAATGAGATTAATAGTATATCTATAGCCAATTTTCACCATTCGATAATCTATTCTTGAAGATGATGATACATTTTTACAGGGAACTAGAAGTATGGGTAACACACCTCGAATTTATAATAACGATTGAAGCTATTTGACAGAATTTACATATCTTGAAGACATGAAATGTATCAAATAAAACTCTCTCTCTCTCTCACTCTTTCTCTTTCTCACATACACACGCATATACTCACGCACACATTTGCACACACCCAAGCATGCACACACAGATATAGAACTAACAGTTAAATTGGTGATGACTAGGAATTTCACCTATCAATTGTAATTACTCCTACCAAGAGATGTCTCGTTGTTATATTTAAACAGGTGTTCAAAACACTAATACGACCAGTAGTTGATATGAATACATATATTCAAAGGAATGTGTATATATATATATATATATATATATATATATATATATATATATATATATATATGTATGTATGTATGTATAGATAGATAGATAGATAGATAGATAGATAGATAGATAGATAGATAGATAGATAGATAGATAGGCGTGTGTGTGTGTTCATGTATGTGTGTCTGGATGGATGTATGCACACACTTTCATAATATTTATGTACACAAAAACATACACGCATCTATATTCATATATATACATATTATTCAAGTGCGTAAAAAGAAAATGTACGTGCGAAGAGAGAGAGTGAGAGAGAGAGAGAGAGAGAAAGAGAGAGAGAAAGAGACATATACACACACAAAGAGAGAGCGAGATATATATATATATTTATATAGAGAGGTGGGCAGACGGAAAAAAAGGGGTGAGATGGAAACTCAGAGAATAAAGAGGGAAGCGAGTGAGAAGTTGAAAGACAATGAATTATAGTGAGTTGGGAAAAGAGATAGACAGATGTTTGTGAGTATAAGAAAATGAAAGTAAAAGAAATACATTGATAAAGAGAAAGCGTTATGGACTTAAGTACAGGGCAATGCTTGTTAGAATTAATCATACATTCAGAACGGTAGACATCTAGCCGGACATAACAAACTTCTCTACATCTATTGAATTGGCCATTAACCATACCTAAGAAGAAATTGCTCAGTTCTTGTCGATTAATCTTCGTTATATGAATTACTTATCTCTTTCTTCTCAGGTTGTGTACAGTTGTGACATAAAAATACGTTGCCAAATATTCCACCCGCCAACTCACTGAATCTACGACTTGAGCCAAACACCGATCGACTACGCCATTTACGTTTGTTTCTCAATCATTTCTTTCTGCAGTTTTTTTTTTTAATCTTTTCTGTGTCTCTTCATCTTGCATTTCTTCCTCTTCTTCCTTCCTTATTGTTAACCTACTTTTTTGCGTATTTATATTTGTATGCACAGTGAGTGCATAATTTAGCTCGTCAGGTCACTATCCAAACAGCCACGCATATATTCAGTTACCTTGAACCGTAACCCCTAGTGGTACGATACATACTAAAAACTTGCCAGGAATAAGCTATCAGTTGTCTTTCAAATAACCATGTATAAGGACAGAGTATATCAGACAGTGTATTTCCAGATACTGAGAGAAATTAAACTAAAGATACTAAAAGTGATAAGCGAGAAGGTTACCGTTAAAATAACATTCATGAAAGTTCTAATAGATTGAGACAGAACTGAAGCTAAAAAGCAGTAACATCATTATCTTCGACACCACTTCGTCAGTTGTATACTTTATATATATACGCACGTTATGTTTCTTTCAGTTTTCACGTATGAAATCCACTCGTAGTGCTTCGGTTGACCCGAAGGTACAGCAAAAAACACTTATCCAAAATGACACGCAGAGGGATTGAATTCGGTACTTTGTGATTCGAAAGTAAGCTTCTCATCACACAGCCACGCTTGGGACTATACACACAGAAAGACACACACACGCACACGCGCACACACACACAAACACACAAACACACACCACACACAACACACACACACACACACAAACACACACACATACACACGCGCACACACACACACACACACACACACACACATATATATATATATATATATATATATATATATATATATATATATATATATAAAGAGAATAATTAGTATTTAGATAATGAAGAAATTTGGACATACTTAAACATTCGAAAAAACAAATTTTAATATTCTCAAATTCATACATATATTAATAGTTTACACGTGTAATCAGGAAACGTATATACAGTTAGACAAAATTTTTCAATGAAAGGATGAACGTATTTTTATAATTGATAATAATTTTATGAGAAAATGAATGAAACATTTCCGAAAATGCCAATAAGTTTCATTTATTTCGGCGGGTCATTAACTATGAACTTAAAACAGGTGAAGAGAATTGTCAGGAATTTCTTATGTACTTAGTTTAGATAAACCATCATCAACTCAGTCTAAATTTTATGGAGTACAAGATGGTTTTAGATCACCATAATATAATGTATAATTATTTCCGAGTTGAGACACTAGCTCGTCAATGAGATACCTCTAAAATTTTCAATGTAGAACATATGTGTATGCACGCACGCGTGTGTGCGTGTGTGCGCGGAGGGTTTGTGTTTGTGTGTGTATGGATGTATGAATATATTTTTATCATTGGTTTATTGTCAACATTGAAGATACAAAGCCTGCAGTCTGCGTTTGATTCTTCAATCAATAGTCGAAAAATGTAAAGAATTGATTGCTTGTTGTCAAATATAATCTGTACACACATATGTACATGACAGTTATAATCCTTACACACATTTACATGTCCATACACTACTTGCAACGGAAGAATACTTCACAAAGTATTGTATACGCACATACACGCAATATACGTACATCTTTGTACGCATGCTATTTTTTGTGTGCATGTAAGAGCTTATATGTTTGTATAATTGTTTATTTGGTTTCTTACATTTAGTCTCTCGAAGTACATTGAACTATTGAGATTTAGATATATACATACAAATATATTATTTATACACTTAACTTCAATACAGTTGACAAGAATAAAATAAGACATTCAGAAATACAGAAACAAAAAAGAATATACCAAGAATATAGAAAGTTGATCGAAAATAGGAATGTTAGAGAGAGAGAGAGAGAGAGAGAGAGAGAGAGAGAGAGAGAGAGAGAGAGAGAGAGAGAGAGAGAGAGAGAGAGAGAGAGAGAGAGTATGTGTGAAGGAAGAAGCCTGGAAAATAAGAGATACGTATAGAGAAGTAACTGAAATGTGAGAAGGAAATAAAGTCAAATAAAATTAAGGACAGAGAGTGTAATGAGAAATTTGAGAGAAAGAAAAATGATGTGACTAAATAGTTACCGTAGTCTAAAAATACAAGCTATCAGACAGAGAACGGCATAAGATCCGATTAAATAATAAACAACATTAATCAAACGAAGAAATGAAATATTTGTTCTTCGACAATGTTCTCTAATGCAAGCGACAGTTAAAACATGAATTTTGCAGGAGGGAGTCGCTGCATAGTTGGTCCGACTGCGTGAAGTAGTAACTAAATTTCTTCCCAGTCACACCGTGTTGTCTGTTAAATAATTAATGAAACATTGGAGAATGTAGATTTAACTACACTGTTTGAATACATGACAAGAGCGATGAAGGAACTTATTTGATCATCGCTCTGCTCGATCACTTCTCAGCTCGGACTAAACAATAATAATAGAACAACACGTTTTGCAGATCAAACTTCATGAAACCACTTTCTTTATCCAGATACGGACACTCCGTCATAATTTTTATAGTATTTATAATAATTATGTCCAAAGTGCGACGCGGTCCTTAAAAGTTCGCTTGAATTTGGTACCGTTTAATACCTATTTTAACACTATTGTTACACTTCATATTTTATTTTCTTGGAAAGGATTCAATTATGATGAAGAAAATATTTCTAAGTTGGAATAATTGAACAAGACTAAAATATATTTATGTTCTTGACTAATGTCTATGAAAGTCTATTAGTGTGCGGTAACATGAATATAACTGCATCAGAACAATGGAATCGCTGTGATACGTTTTTATTCAAATTATTCAAAGATGTAAATCAGTTTAAACGTGCAAAATTGGTCACTCACATCATGACTAGGATGCCAATTATATTAAGAGAAGTATAGCTTCGTTGTACAAAGAAGACTAAAACTAATTTTATCAAATACTAAGAAAGTCGATCCCGACAACATTTAAACGATGAACGCAGTGACGTGTATACTTATTCTGGCACATTTAGGTCGGAGAATTTCTGTTTTTGCCTTTCTACTACGTTAGCTATAAATGATTGTTCATTTTGGCACAGAGACACATGTGTAGGCAATATATGTATTTGTTTGAACAAAACTCAATACATTACTAGTGTGTCTTTTGTCGATCACAGTGGATGAATATAAAACCAGTTCATGAAGAAATTAGAAATCCGAGACGGACCAATGTGCATAAAGACATCATCCCAAATAAAAGAAAAATGACTTTTACAAGAAAGGTTTTAAATCAATGATATGTAAAACTCCTTGCCGGGAAAATAAACGTCTTCAAAAATTTGAGTTAGAGCAACTGAAAACAAAATGGAACGATCTAATAAAAGCAGTGACCGCACTAAAGGAAACTGACTGATGAAGAGAAAAGGGAAAAGGGAAAAGGCAAAATAATTTATATCTGGAAAATCTTGGAAAGCTTGATACCATAAGCATCGAAGACTGCTGAATTCATTCGCTATTGAACTGTTCTGTTTCAACTGACTGTAGACTGAAGCTATATACGGCATATCTACAGGCTGATATGCCAGATGAACAAACTATATAGTAAACTAGGATATCAACATCAAATTCTCTCATCCTCTAAACATTAAATATATGAAAAATTTTAAACATCGTTGGTAACTGTACTCCGTAATGATCATAGTCATGCAACGGGCGTCAGTACAATGAAGCACACACACACACCAGCACATACGTACGCACACACACGCACACACACAGACACATACACATACACACAAACACGCAGAGAAACTCACACACACACATACATTCAACACACAAAGATTTTATGATAAGATATATGAACATATTTTTCAGAGGTAGTCCAGCAAATGGGAAAATTTAAAAACAACATGTATTGGCAAAAGAGCTAGGGAAACATATACAAACATGAATTAGCTACTAAGACAACATCCATTTGTCAACGTTCCTTAAATTAGCAGACAACAACTATTCGCACGCTTCCTTCTAGAATTATTGATGACACGTTCTGTGCAACATCGCTTTGTGATACACACACACACATACAGACACATACACACACAAAAAGAAAGTAAAGCGCCCTGTGTCTGGGAAGAGACAGGGTAAATTTGTACTAAATTCAAATGATATTTATCTATTAACGACGTTTCGTTCTATCTTCCAAAATTGGACATGATGAATAAATGAATAAAAAAGCTGCATAGTTCATCTCTTTTTTCTCTCCACTCCTCTCTTTCACACTCGTTTGAAATCATATAAATGAACCGTTTTCCGCATCCTTCGTTCATATTATGCATACGCACACATACAAAATATAATATAATACAATATAGTTTTATATATATATATATATATATATATAATATATATATATACATATACATATATATACATATACATATATATATATATATATAATATATATATATATACATATACATATACATATATATATATATATACATATATATATATATACATACATATATATATATAATATGTACATGCATATGTACATACATATACACATATGCATATATTTATATATATCTAAATAAAGAAGTATTACTACCGTTATTAATGATAATAATAAGGTAGCAAGCAAGTGGCATTTAAATACCCTACTGAATCTACATTTACCTTACATATATGTGTATGTATGTGTGTGTGTTCGTGTGTGAGTGCGTATATGTGTGTATCTCTGTGTATATATGTATATATATATATTATATATATATATATATATGTGTGTGTGTGTGTGTGTGTGTGTGTATATGTATATATATTATATATATATATATATATATATATATATATATATAGATATATATATATATATATATATATATATATGCATGTATGTATTCTACGAATGACGTTCAGCTACTTTTCATTTCGTCTTGATTTCAAATCCCACTGAAGTTTAACCTTGGCACTTCTCACTTTGAAATCAATGAATAATTCCAAAGTGCTTCTTTTTATAACAATTGGATTCACTTTGCTCCTCATTTACGCCGTAATAGACCTTTGTATGCTGTTTAGACAGGTGTTGGATGTTGTATCGTAAGACGTTAACGTAGCGAACGCGAAGTTAGGACCGAGATTCGTAAGTAAACTGTTATGAGTTCACCCCATTTTCTCTATTCGGAAAGAACATCATGAACGTCCAAAATATTTCCATTCCTAAAATCTGTTTAGACAAAAATAAACTAATATTTCACCTGCATAGTTTTATTAAGGTCTCGATCAAGCTACTCTAACGACTTGAATCAGTGATCAACATTTCATTTCTGATACATAATATTTCTCTGTATTTCTGCATCAAATGCAAAATCCAGCAATTTTCAAAATGTCTTCCTCCCACCACCAATATATTCCAAATATCCAATCAAAAGTAAATATTTTTGTATAAATAAAAATGTGAAATAAAAGTAAATTAAATAAATAATAATACAAATAATTGAAAAATTTATATATAATAATTTCAGTGATAGTCACCCTAAGGTTGCAGAACTTGCATCAGTGATCATTGTGTCAGCGGGGTGCATATCATATCATTCGAGATACATTCCTGCTATAGAGCAGGCAGTGAATGTATGATATCAAGATCCGGTTCCAACTAAGATCTGTAACTCAACAAAGATATATTTCGATGCAATTTGCCCCATAGATAAAAATGATTCATGCACAAGTAGAGACTAAGAAAAATCATATAAAAAATACAGTAGGAAGAATAATTCTGATACATTCAGAATTTGAAAGAATGTTTATATAGAAGCGGAAATGGGAAGTCATAATATTTATGAATGCCCGCGAGCATTATTTGCATGAACGTGGGAAAATACTACACGAAATTGAAACCGGGCCGAACGTTCGTCTCACTAGATGTGTACATCTTTTCTACAAATGACATCGTATGTTCCTAATGAAAATTAATTCCTCAGATACACGATTTTACTTTAAAGAATTTTCGAATTTTCCGCGTAAGTTATAGGAAAAATAGGAATGACGTTGTTAGCTTTCATGATTCAGTGAATGACTGGGTATCAAACTCCAATCTCGAATTTGTTTCACTAGGAACTTACCTTTTAGTTTTTGGTGCTTGCGAAAAGGATGGAGAAATTTATTTGAAAATGCAATATTGAAAATGGTATTTTCCCAATAAATGATAACATGAAAGAAACGAAAAAAAAAAACTTCAAAATATGTAATAAATAGATACATATAAAATGGGAGAAAAATTAACGAATAAAATAGTTGATAACTTGAAAGAGAAAACAATTTTACGGAGGAAGTGAAAGTGAAAAACGAAAAAAAAAAATGTAGGGCTTGCTAGATAGACCGACACACTCATTAAAGATTTATGTACATAGGCAAGTTGTCCGTTGAATGAAGAATAACATCGCTTGCAGAATGAGATTTTTCATGCAGGAAATGAAGAAGAGTGAGAAAGAGGGAAAGAACTATAAAAAAAAAAGGATACAAAAAGTGAAATGAAAAAGGAAGTATGACAAGTGATAGGATGATAGTAGGATGAAAGAAGGTAAAAAAAATTGGGAGAGAGATAGAGATGAAAAAAATGATTAGTAGTGATGAAAACAGAATAGAAATGATGATGATGATGATGATGATGAAGATGATGATTATGATGATGATGATGATGATGATGATGATGATGATGATGATGATGCAAAGATATTTCAGACTGAACAAGTAAATTAGAAAACACGCAAAATATGTTTATAGATATGTTCGAAGGGAACATTGTAAAATGTAATAGGAGGGAAACAATGCAAAGGAATATAGGAATGTGACAAATGGAGAAATATTTAAGGGTTACAAATAGATTGAATGCAGAGGGAGAGTGAGGGAGAGAAAGAGAAGAAGAAGAGTAGCTATGAAAATGGGAGAAGGTAAAGACGAAGAAAGAGAAGAATACGGAAACAGGTGAGCAGAAATTTAAAAAAAAAGCATTAGATGAGTCAAAATAAAGACCAAATATAAACAGAACCAGTGACATTGGAACAAAATGATATATACATATATATATATACACAAGCATACATGCATGTGCGTCTCCGTATGTATGTGTGTGTGTACGTCTCTGTATATGTATGTGTGTGCGCGAATGCGTAAGTGTGAGTGTGACAGTGAAGGAAAGAAATTGAAAAATAGAAAGACAAAACAGGAAATGAAGAGAGACATAAACCAATAAAACAGGAAGACAACCCAGACAAGAGATAAACTGACAAGAACTCTAATACGCAAGAAAGAGGGTAATGCAAGGGAAGATGGTAACTATTTAGAAACAATGAACTGGAATAGAATTTGAGAGAGTGAAAAATGAATTTAAAGGATTGAAAGATATGTACAAAAAAAAAATAATAATAATGAAATAAGCAGGAGTGGCTGTGTGGTAAGATGCTTGCTTACCAACCACATGGTTCCGGGTTCAGTCCGATTGCGTGGCATCTTGGGCAAGTGTCTTCTGCTATAGCCCCGAGCCGACCAATGCCTTGTGAGTGAATTTGGTAGACGGAAACTGAAAGAAGCCCGTCGTATATATGTATATATATATATATATATATATATATATATGTGTGTGTGTGTGTGTGTGTGTGTGTGTGTGTTTGTGTTTGTGTGTCTGTGTTTGTCCCGCTAGCATTGCTTGACAACCGATGCTGGTGTGTTTACGTCCCCGTCACCTAGCGGTTCGGCAAAAAGAGACCGATAGAATAAGTACTGGGCTTACAAAGAATAAGTCCCGATGTCGATTTGCTCGACTAAAGGCGGTGCTCCAGCATGGCCGCAGTCAAATGACTGAAACAAGTAAAAGAGTAAAGAGAGAGTAAGCAGTAGAAATGAAAATGTAAAGGAAAGGCAAACCTAAAAATCAAAAGAATGAAATAAAACTGGAGAATAATAAATAAAATAACGATAAGAGAAAAGAAATCAACAAATATAAGATGAATATTGAAAAAGTAACAAGAATAAGTGGGCAATTTTAGACTTGTCCGTGTCTATGAGTGTGTAGAAATGTCAAAGAATTTGCATAACTGTGTGACTACGAGCATACTTTTGAGTATACAAGTGCTTGTGTAGTCACATGTGTTTGTCTAAGGTGGACGTGTTTATCTGCATCGAAGCCGTCCAAGACAGGAATTCTTTGTTTATCAAAAAGAAGGCTAGTGAGAATACAGGGCAAGAAGTATAAGGCATTTTACTGTCGTTGGAGACCTGCGAAACACGGACAAAAATCAATATAGCACTGGTTTGGGATGGTACTATGCATAGTTAACTATTTTGCTAGCTACCAGTCTTTACTCAATATGTGTGTGTGCGTGTTTGTGTGTGCGCGTGTGTGTGTGTGTGTGGTGTGTGCGTGTGTGCGTGTGTGTGTGTGTGTGCGTGTGTTTGCGTGTGTGTTTCTCAGCCTGTTCTATCTACGTACAAAATCACTTTTCTACCACATATTAAGATACATATTTATCTTTCTCCTTTCTCTCTCTCTCTCTCTCTCTCTCCTCTCTCTCTCTCTCTCTCTCTCTCTTTATTTCCCTTTTCCAGAGAGACGTATCGTATTGTTCTTAATCTCGTACTCACACACATATAGACATACATGCTGGATTTAAAGGGTCTCTTTGTGCCACTACCAAACAAAGAAGCCTCTTTATTGTTACTGGATATACTGACCGCGTAGCCAAATCTCGCTTAAATCAAACACCTAAAATGTTACCAGATAATGAGATATTAGAAAAACTGAAAACAGATATGATCAAAAATTGTAAAGATCATGGAAGAATGTCTTTCGATTTTACTTCTATTTGGTCGAACTGAATTGGGGCAAAATAACAATGACTAAGGTTGTTTTATTTTTCCCCGAGTAATATTTATAAGGTTTATTTAATGCACAGATGAATTGTAAAAGAAATTAGAAATGACACCATAACGAAAGAATATAATAATTTGTTGCTGTTATTGTTGCATTTGTGATTAAGATACAATCGGTCCTATTACTTTTTCTTTTTTTTTTTCACTATTATTATTTTAAACAGTTACTGTAAAAGATATTTAAACTAGGAAATCGGGTGGTTTTCCGAAATATCGTGCATTTAATACTAAAACCTTGTAATACATATCATATTTTTAAGACGATGTAATTTTGTTTAAAAATAAGTTGATTGCTTTTCTAACAGTTTGAGTGACAACTTAGAGACACAGTTCCATGCTGTATGCTGATGTTCTTTACGGTATGTGATACAATGTATCGCTTGTTGGAGTGTAGTCACCTTCTCTGATTTGATGTAAATAAATTTATATACTTTCATCAGCTACCTTTCACATTCACATTTTTCCTTTTCTCTTTCCTGTCATTTACGCTTTTGAAATCACACATATATCCACCAAAGACCATTTCTATAAAATAAAACCCATAGCTCAGATTTGCAGGCGATTGAATACGTATGAGATCAAATCTTGCAAATATCATCGACTTTGTTTTACTCTCTAGCCGTAGATAATATTATAAAAAGTCATCAACATCGTAGAGTAACAGCTGAATATAAAAAACGTTCGTCTACCATTTTAGCTAAAACTTACAAATACACTACATGTATTGCTTACCTATCAACTGTTAGCTTTGTCTACTACTAACTGTTAACATAGTCTAGTATATTTCACCATGTCTTCTCAAATGATTGTCGTTTTAAGAATGTTGCTTTTAGACAAATTTCTCATTGATATATTAACACATAAACCAGCATGTTCGCACATCCACACATTTATCAAATATCACTAATCGTCTGTATTGCACCAATTTATGTAGTATAGACGATTAGTGATTCTTAAGCTTATCGCGAAAAGCCTGGTTAGAGGACCAAACTTCAGTGCTCTTTTACAGGGTTTAGAAAATCTGAAAGAAGGCTGCAATAGGTGTGTGAATCTGAGACGGGTGTATTTATTGTATTTTATTTTATCTAGTTTCAGCTCATGAGCTGTGGCCATGCTGGGGCACCGCCATATTGAATAAAATTATAATTATCTGATTGTCTTTTTTCTTTTACCCAAAGCCAGGGACTGTTCATCAGCCCCTCGTATGTATACATATACATACATGTGAGTGTGTATATCGTGTGTGCGTGTATGTGTGTGCGTCTGTATGTGTGTGTGCGTGCGTGTGGTGTGTGTGTGTGTGTGTGTGTGTGTAGACTATAACATAAGGAGTGTGGCAAATATTTGGGAAATCTGATGAAGGAGGGGAAAAGGTTAAATAGAGAGAAAGAATCAAGCGAGCGACTGACTATCCAACCAACAAATCAAGAAAACCAGCCGACCGACAGACCGACCATTCAACTACTTTTGAAGCCATCTTTCCATACACGAAACGAGTCTTTGCCTGATAGTCAGTCAGTCAGCCCAACTTCAGAAATCTTCCTTTGTTGCGTTCACAGCGTTACATGCCGCTGCGTGCGTGCAACGACAACGACAGCACCTTCCTTCTAAAACACGTACATAAGCATGCACGACCGCACACACATGTACATGCAAACGCACGCATGGATATAAGCTCGCGCACGCACGCACGCACGCACGCACACACGCACACACACATACACTCACAGATACTCGTTCACGTATAGACGTACACATATAGCTTATAGGCTCTCAAAACTACATAAGCACAGCAGCATGCATGCAAGTAAGCACGCGTGAGCACGTTCGTATGTGCGTGCACTCACGCATTCTCGCGCCTTCGGGAATGTGCGCACGCGCGTACGTGCTGCCTACTTGTCTACGTGCCTAGTTGTGTAGGAGCACTTAGTGGCCTGTTTCTTGTGTGCGCATACGACCACGAGAGTTTACACTTGTATGACTGCGGTTTACAAGGTTGAAATACCATGCGCTATAATAAATCTCTAAAGGCATGAGCATATGCGTGTATGTGTACGTAGATACACACACACAGTCCATACACACATATGCATAAATGCAAACAAACACACGTATATGCATACACGCACACACAAACTGGCCATACACACACATGCATAGATGCCGACACATATAGACCATACATATACATATTCATAAATCAACACACAAACACTCAGACCATACACATATATATGCATACATGCACACATACACAGGCCATACACACACATATGCATAAATGTGCACGCGGTCCCGCACATATGTATATTAATTTTCAATATATCAATATATTCCATTTCTTCTGAGAGAGAATGAGAAAGTGTGTGTGCAATTGCGTGTGTGTGCGCGTTTGAACGCATGCGTTTTCGTGTGGGTGTGTGCGTTTGTGTGTGTTTATATGTGTGTGCGTGTGTGTAATGCATTTACTGTATGAGCGTGTGCGTATGACACATGCGGAACTAAAAATCTTATACAAGTTACAGATTTTGTAGTTGAAGTATATGGTGTTGTGTATTTTCCAAAGAACACACACGTAAAATAGGAAGATTCTCAAGATAATAGCGATAGGTGTGCGCGCAACATACAGTCACCATAACAACATGTCCTGTTCCATGTTGT
>NC_043003.1:35112569-35150069 GCF_006345805.1 Octopus sinensis
GATATATGTATATAGGTAGATAATAAAATATGTAAACAAAATGGAATGCAATAAAAACAAGTACGGTCTTGCCCGTAGGAGAGTTGGCAACTACAAGGTTTTCGACATGACATTTGCATATGGATACAAATAGCTACACAAACATAAACACACATTCATGCATGTGTGTGTGTATGCTTGAGTATGTGTGTGTGAGTACGTGTATAAATTAGTGTGTGCGCGCGCGATCGTGTGCGCTTCATACCTTGTTATTTTGTTTTTTACTGCACTACAAGATTCATAAAAGGGTTTGATATTTGCAAAATATAAATGGATTTTACGTATATGAATATCGTCAGTTATGCGCGACGAGAAGTTTGGATGATATGCACATGTACTCGTATAATTATGTGTATTACAATACAATTGCTAATACTTCGGTTGTGTATTTGAGCACTGACAGACATGCTGAAAATATTGCTTACAAACACAGACATATAAACCCATAAGACCACACATACATTCACACATATATATCACAAACACAATACCTCACACGGTCCTAGAATCAGACAGAGCTTGCACAGTAGCCCTTAAACTTTATATAGTATAATAAGGTTCTTTGTGGTTAGAATACACTGGAGCTGGCCGATTCTGTGTGGTTTAGCCTAATATCAATAAGCAGAATTCAGATACGGTCAACCTGCGACCATCTTAGTACAGTATAAACATGTATCTAGGCCAAATTATTTCAATAACTTTTACCATTTCTTAGATATAGAGCAGCATTATTTGAGGGTGATTTGTCTACTATTTCTAGCTGGTAGTTATTTCTAGCATGTAGAAGCTCCTGCATCTGTCATTGTTATGCATGTTGTTGTCACTGATGATGGAGATACATTCATAAGACTGTTAATGATGTTGTTATTACTGCTTTATTGTTGTTGGTGTTACATTTGTCGTTATAATCGTTTAATGTCATAATCGTTTAACTTCAATTCACTCGGGAACGCAATATTATTGCTCTAAATATCAGCAAAGCGTTTAGCTGTGACTGGCACGCAAATCTTTCGTCTAACTTGACCGCTACATCTGATCTTTTGGGTTGGTTGCATCCTCTCAGTTCGCTGTGTGCTGATGAACAACTGTCATCGAAACTGCAGCAAGTTTTGGAGTGACCCTGGGCCGGTTATGTTGCTACACTATTTCAGACAAAATCTTATGTAGATAATACCACCTTTCTTTTGCCTTTGTCTTCGGAACCCAAACATTATGCCCATGCAGTCTAAACATCTTACTTATCAAGTGAGGATCCCGAAATTGCCATCTTGTTCCTTGAACAGGGGAAGATCCTGATCACTGCACGTAGAGAAAAAGATCCTTATCACTGCACGTACCGAAAAAGATCCTAATCACTGCACGTACCGATAAAGCATCATCGCATCCATTTCCCTTAATAAATTAGCAGCATGCAACTAAAGCTCCCGCCATCATACCGGATGCTAAGCTTAACTATCATCCAAACATTTTCCTTTTCTAGTGACAACCAGTACATATTTCAGCACCCAACTTCTATTAACCTTTTAATTAAATGACATAAGACCCAACAATGGCGTAATGTTCCACATTTGAATAGCGCTCCTGCTACGCACGCAGACATCCTTGATCACAATCTGAGAAAACCTCTCACATGATAGGTATAACGTAATCCAGAGACACAGATGTGCGAAACAAAAACTAATACTAATTTTTTCATGAGAAAATTTGATTTTAAGAACTTCAAGTGAGCAAAACAGTTGTGTACGTGTCCGGAAATTACATGCATGTTACCTAATCCCGATACATATTCGCAACTAGCTGGTCAAAGTTATTGGTAGTGCCGTAAATGATAAGAGTTCCTACTGGCAATAGCCTGCAAAATTCTGATCTTAAATAGCACTGGTTTGATGTTACACATTCGAGTCACTGAGATTTTCTCTTAGAGCTATTCATCTTCGTAAAATATACACAAGTAGTGTTGTTCGTGGGGATGAATCTTCTTAAAATATTGCACATAGTTGTTACCATACAAACGTAAGAGACATTTTTTGCAGTTAAGAACATGCACTTGCAAAACATAATAATATTCTTTCTGAATGCAGTTCCTAACATGGGTTTTAATATTATAAATTTTTTTTCATTTTTTTTTTGTTTTATTCCAGAATCCCCGATGTTACCGGCACCGAATTCCTATTGATGCCACGCCAAACGAGACTGGAATCTGACCTATACTCCCTCACCTATTCATAACTGATGGACTGAGAAACATCTATGTCAAGAAAGTTTATCTATGTTTTTATTTGCTCTTTGCACAGCCTGAATATTCTATCTACATGTGTTATTAGGTGAACTGGGAAACAGGAGGGAGCGTCTAGAAATGCTACTTAAAGTAGCTTGTAAGAGCATGTATGTATATACTTTAGGTTGTTTGCATGAATGTGCATGCGTGTTTATATATGTATTTACATGTATGTTTTGTGCACGGTTGTGTGAGTGCGCCGAGGTGTGTGTGTGTGTATGTGTGTGTGTGTAAGTGACATAAGTGTCTAAGTCTTATTGTATGCGAATGTAAGTTAATATCAGTATGTAGAAATTGCGGGGAATACTATACTAATGTGTATTCCCAGTTGCACTCAAGGGGATTACGTGAACTTAATCTACTTAGAATAGCTTCTCTTACGTGAATATATTTCGTCGATGCTCTTACTCATGACGTTGACAAGATTAGTTTCACCAACAGGTAGAGACTGCAGCCAACTCCATCACACCCATCGTCATAGCTACTACCACCAGTATCATAAATATACCATCACTTTAACCATCACCACCACCACCACCACCACCACCATCAATATTTCAATGTAACCCATCACTACAATGCTTTTCTTTCTACCCATTATAATTTCTTACTGCGCTGCCCTTACCGCCAATATACTCATATATTTCTCTGCAAAAGAGGTCAGTTGTATTAATGGTAGAAATTTAGTCCATTGACTCATTCCATAGTATATTACTGATACATAATTCGTTTAGCTAAAATAGATAAAAGACGAAGTCTTTCCACTGCAGTATTTGGTCTTAGACATGTACAGTACCAAACTAGATTACAATAAATCTTTCAGTTTCTCGAAGATATACTTTAGACAGTACGGTTTCTTATGTTGCTTATATTCTTACAGGAGCTAATATGAGATCAAGGCATCTGCGTGCTTGTGTCAATAGCATTAATGACGTCAAACAGAACTGCTACAGACTAACGTATGTACATGCACTGTACACTACATGCACATTAGTTTTGCAGACACGTGAATGACGAGACTTTATTGAAGTGACTAATTGTGACCAAGAAATGTTCGGATATTTCACTATGTCTGCCACAGGAGAGGTTACACATCGTCACGGTCATTCCTTTAGTCAACTGGGAGCGTCGAACAAAATGAAATATTTGTGATGCCACGCATGCCTTTGTTTGATTGTTTAAATATATATGCGTGGGTGTGTGTGTGTGAGAGTGTGTGTTTAAATATATATGCGTGTGCGTGTGTGTGGTTTGGCTAATTGTATTTTTCTTTCCCCGAAACTCCATCAGAACAGAATAAATCACACTTCACCAGAGAGACGCATCCTACTGCCTAAACATGAAAAATTGGCCCAGGACATTGCTATTACCGTCCGATATCCCTCCACATCACAACCACTTTCCACTCACGATTCCATTAAACATTAATTTTGAGACAAAAAGTACTTCAACCAACACTTTTGTTCATCTTACATAGATTTTCTCTTCTTTGCCAAACTACCATATTTCAATACAGACCATATCTATTTCATCTATATCGCTTTGACAAAAATTTCTTGCTGTCCAAACAAAAATAAGCACACACACATATTCACAAACATACATGACATTTAAACATGAATACTTTCATACTGTGTGTGGGTTCTTCATTTTTTTCTTTTTTGACATTCTATCACTAAGTCCATAATGCTGTAAATATTCAATGATATTATTTACAGCTTTATGTGATTCGAGATACATTGTTGCAAAATAAAAGTATACATACACACACATGCAGACACACACACGCACACGCAGACACACACACGCACACGCAGACACACACACGCACGCACACATACATATATATATATATATATATATATATATATATATATATATATGCGCATACATACGCATTCACACACATATACACGCAGTATGCATGGCTTTGTGCCAAGAAGCTTGGTTCTCAAACTCATGATTTCGGATTTAGTCCCACTGCGTGGCACCTTGGGCTAGTGTCTATTACTATGGCCTCGGACCGACCAGTGCCTTATGTGTGGATTTGGTAGAGTAAAACTGAAAGAGGTTCGTTGCATGAAATTACTAAACATGAACTACTATTGGAACTTGCATAAAAAAGTTTCCTTTACATATAAAGGAAACTTTTTTACCACTTCTATACATTACTTTACTCGAATAATGGAACTGCAACTACAATATTTCATTTTTTTTTCTACTTTTCTTCTCCATATATTTCCCTCTATATATCTCCTCCCATTCCATAATAATTCCTTATTTTGAACTCAAATATTTACCTATATGTAACCATCTCACATCGTCTTTGGTGAAGGGATATCCTTAACATCCCAGAAACAGCTGTAAGACTATATCTATATCTTTTTCCTTATAAATGCCCTGAAAACATTTCACAGCCTTCGCTTTGTTATCTCATTTTGTCGAATATATATGTCTGTGTGGGTCTGTGTTTGTCCCCTATCACCGTTTGATAGCCAGTGTTGGTCTGTTTCCGACCCGGTAACCTTACAGTTCGGCAAAAGGGTTCGATAGAATAAGTACCAGCCTTAAAAAATAACTGGGCTCGATAAAAGTTCTTCAAGGCGGTCCTCCAGCACGACCGCAGTCTTATTACTGAAACAAAAAAAAAGGGTAAAAAAATAAATATGTGTGTGTGTATCACTTGTATGATACATGTATCTATAATCTTATTTTCATATGTGCTTGTATATATCTTTGATAGTTTTGGACATACACACGTAATGTATTTAGAGAATTCATTGTCTTGTGGTCGATGCAGGGCTACATTTGAACAATCGATTCGGCCTGATGTATTGTCGTGTAAGACATGTGAGTAGAACGTAAAGCGATAAAAGACAAGTTGGGAGTGTCACGATATTCTGAAAATCTTTAGTCACTACAAATCTGGACTTGAAACATCCATTTTAACTTTTTGTATAACCACCATCACCATCAGTGCCCATCTGGTACTTATTTTGATATGGTGGCACGTATTTCATGCAGATCAATAATCTAACGTCACTGCTCCAGCAAGATGCCGACTGTTTTCCCTGATTATACATTGACAGTGATCGAAGTTAGGCAGAGTTCTCGTCCATATTTTTATTCCATCTATTTACTCTCACTATGTACATCTATCTGAGTTAATGTGTGTTTGTTTTATTTACAGTCTGTCACTCTTGATGGGGCTTCCAATCAATGTAAGCAATAATTGCAAAGCCACGCTTTCGTGCGACTTAGAGATGCATAAGTCTCGCGCAAAAACAGCAATATTCATTAAACTAACTCCAATTTGACATGAACATTTTCTACACACAACATGTGATTTTCTTTCATTAAATTGATCATTTCATGCCTTAACAGCATACAAACACACTCATACATAGAGAAACACATGACTTTACATATATGTATACACAAGCACACACACACACACACCACACACACACACACACACACACACACACACACACACACACACACACATATATATGCGTATTCATACATATATATACATGAATATATGTATGTGTGTGAGTGTGTGTGTGTCTGTGTGAGTGTGTGTACTACATAAAAGCATCTATATATATGGAGAAAGAGAGAGCGGAAGAAACTGATAGATAGACAAATGTATACTTTAAAAGATTGCGAGGATTATATCTATGTGTGCGTGCGTGTGTGCGCGTGCGCAAGTGTGCATTATAAAACCGCTTCCTTTATTTAACTTATTTTGCCTCTATACGTACCAACTTCTATTCCACTTTAGAAGACTTTTCGCAAAAATAACTTCTTGATTTATTTAAATTACGTATGCCGTTATACAGCTCCAATAGTTTGACTTTGTTTTCCACATTTTACCTCGAAATTTGCAGAGTATTTGGAAGTAAAGAATTCATTCCTAGATATATTGTGCTCAAAACATGCTATTTTGTCACTTTTTATATACGCCTCGTAAATGTCCGCTTCATTTTATATTATCGTTTATTTCTAAAAAAATAAGTTTGTGCTGATGAAGGAAATATCTTTACTTGCATTTTTCTCTCAAACTCATAATTATATGTTGGGTAAACAATACATCTATTTTATTTTAAAATACATTCCTGATAAGGCGGTGATCTGCTACAATCTTTAGCACCCCGAGCAAAATTCGTAGCAGTACTTCGTCCGTCTTTACGTTCTGAGTTAAAATTCCGTTGAGGTCGACTTTGCCTTTCCTCCTCTAGGGATCCATATAAGTACTAGTTAAACGTTGATTGCAGATGCAATCGACTCATCCTCTACTCCGAAATTGCTGGCCTTGTGCCAAAATTTCAAACCAATATATGTGCTTTGTTGTATCAACAGAACATTGCGTTTATATTGCATATTTTATATTTTTCATTCCGGTTCTATCCATATTTATTGGGACAATTCCTGGAGCATCAAGTATAAATATATTCTTGAGCGATTTTTATAGTGTCGGGGGAGGGGCAAAAAAGTTTACAGCGAATTTATTTGACTTTTAAGAGAGTAAGATGACACCTCATCAATGACGCGTAGCCTCTTCATATATTTTGAGAAAGTTGCAATATATTGAATTCTAGTCGTGTAGAGTAACATAACCACTAGCCGATTCAATTCATCTTTGGCTGTGTTTTGAAGATAATGAGACTGTTATATCGATGGAATCATATTTAATGATGAGAATATTGAACAAATGCAGAAAGTGTAACCAATGTTATGAGTGATCATGGCTTCTGATGCAGAATCGTGAGATGTTCATACAAAGACGACCGAGGCACACGAACATACTCACAAATTCCTAAATACAATCTAAAATTTTCTTTCCAATGAAATCCCCACAGAATAACAAACATGGCAAATGTTTACAGTGACAAAAGCAGTTAATTAAAGCACGATTTAACTCGTTCATATTCTCCTCTATCTTGTTCTCTATAGAAATCGCACTATGATTCCCTTCAGCCAGGTTTTGAAGAATTTGCAGCCGCTTTTTATTTGTTTTGTATATGTTTCTGTTTTAATTTCAACAATCGTTCATTAATGTTTCCAAAGCGAAATTAGCTAAGCCCTTATCAAAATAACAAAATTGTATTTTAATATGAAATAATTTCATTTTTTGAACATTTTTTTGTCATTGTTATTATCGTTTTTGCTCATATTTTTTTAATACAATTCTAGTTTTTCTTTTTCACAATATAGAGAATTTGTAAAAAAATCTATATGATTCTTTGGTTGAAGTTTTAGTTATTTATTAATACTAAAATACAGTAATAATCCTTCGAAAATCATTTATGTTATTATTTAAAAATTAGTAAAACCCTACCCTCGACATAAAGTGAAAGGTAGGAATTGAAGACTTTGTTTTGAAGTTCTAGGGAAAGATATGGCAAACGAAAGTTGTGGTGGGATACAGCTGATATTCATACTTTCTTTTTTATGAAAGGAACGTAATACAAAAATATAGCCACACCTGGAAATTTGAGACAAACACATAGAACTTTTATTTTTTCCATATCTACAGCGTTTTCTACTGCATAACTTAAAACAAAATTAACTCTATTATTTGACAAGAATTATGGGCACAAACTGAAATTTAATAAAATAGTTGATGTGCTAATCATGAAGCGATTGTAAAGTCTGTACCTGTCAAAGATATATGAAGATTTTAATCAATAGTTTCAGAAAATACAATTTTCACATAGCAAAAAAGTTACTAAGTAAATTTTTATCTTAGTGGTTGGAAGGTTGATTCGGTACAAGCTAGAAGAATCATATTTTACACATTTCAGAAACGGGATATATTTTTTACAGACATATGGAAAACACGCTTCAACTCACGAAGTATTCCGTAGCTGAGTAGTCTATCAATTTTCCTCTGGTAAAATAGGACTGAGTATAGATAGATGCATGCAAAAGCATAAATACTGTGGCACATCACAAAATGACTACAAATCTATGCTTCATCATCAAAATGCTGGTTCCTTTCTGTGGGAACCTTGATTTTTCCAGTTGTATGTTGTTCATGTTTAGAGAGACTATATAAATTTAGTTTTTGATATGTACATTAGTTGTCATATATCACAGCATCATATGGTGTTTTCAAGGTTTCTTTGAATTGATTCAGTTCATATCTATCTTGGAGTTTTGTATAGATAACACCAAATTGCTGAAAGCATATATGTGTTCTCTCACTTCCACAATAGAGGGTGTAGTTGAAAGTTACAGGAATTAGTTTGTTGATATTTAGGAAGGAATACGAGCGAAAAGTCGAAACTTCATATGCATCCGCGTTGATGGACTGTTACTCACAAATCTTTCATCAACAATTGCCACGTTGAAAAACTGTATCGAAACGAAAAAACAAATGGATGGAACCTTTAGTCGAAGACTTTCGTTACGATACTCAGATGCCAGGTATTGCCCGATATCTTTCCGATGTCCAGTGAAATAAATATTGCTTTTGCAAAGCTAAAACGGGATGAGAAGTGCGTCTGGCTCACGTGATGTTCGTGTAGTCGTGGTAATAGAGATAGATTTTTGTGACTATAATAATCTTGTGTTTCGATACAAGTATTTTCTTCATGCATGCAGAAAATAAAAATATTTTATACACAACCATATTAGCCCGCTAGGGATCTCTTTCATGGTACCACGATTCGGAATAATGACAAGTCACTTTTCTCTCAAACCTTACCCTTTTATATTAAGTATATATACGGGAATACATGAACCGACAAGCAAGAACACTGCATGATAGCTAGATATGTTACAAATAGCAGCTAATTCTTCTTAAAACTATACTCTTCTGTCACGTGTCACTTTAATGTGCGTTTGTGTACGTGCAAGCGTGTGCGCGGGCGTATTCAATTTTGCCTTAATTAGGTTCCTACACTGAATATTGCTGTCTCACATGTATGATTGTAAGGTGTTTTAGCGCAGTATTTGTTATTCATAAATCTGTACATATTTACGAATGGATGTGTACTTAAGTATAATATTATGTGCACACACACACCTATATATATATATATGGATTGTGTGATAGGAAAATAGTTAGGCATGCATACACACACACACACACAGATACATACAAGTTCATGTCTCAGTGCATGAACATGCAATAATGCATCTGTACATATAGTAAATGTAGTCTGCATGTGTATATTTCAAGATAATGTATAATTATTTCTAGTTGGACATTTCTGTACAATTGTTTCGAAGTGCGTGCGCCTCTCTGTGCGTGTTTGTCTTATACTTTCTTTAGAACACCATAGCCTGAGACAAACATGGACATTGTGCTCTGGGTCAGGTTATCAGAAACATCAACACAAGCTTACATAAGGATCTAATTAGGATGCTCCTTCTTATAACCTCACTTGAAATACCTCACCTTTCTCTTTCTCTCTCTCTCTTTCTCCCTAAGTCCTTCTCTCCACCACTCTACTCTTATCAGCTTTTCTTTTATTCAGGTCGCCATAACTTTTCTTTTTTCGACCACATTCACAAAATAGGCACATCTCAGGCACATCGTATTTAAATGCATGCTAATTTAGCTAATCACGTACACATATCTCCCCCATGTCGTCTCATTCTCCTTTTACTTTCTTCCTCGCATTTTTACTCCTATTCTTCTTATAACTCTTCCCAACTCTCGGGCTCTTTCTCACGTTTGCAAACATTCCTTTATACTTCAATTTCTTTCCTTTTTATTTTGCCTCTTCTAACTAGCTTTTATTTCAGTCTAATCTTTACACAGTCACTTTTCTTTTACCCTCCACTCGCTCTCTCACTCTTTCTCTCTTTCTCCCTCCCTCTCTCTCTCTCTTTATCTCTCCCTCTCTCTCTTTATCTCTCTCTCTCTCTCTCTCTCTCCGTCGTCTTTGTTCTCATTTTGCGTTTCTCCCCATTCTATTCTTTGCTATTTCCGCGTTTTCTCGATCTTTCAACTTCCTCTTTCTTTCAAATACGTAAACACCTGTACGTGCATTTTTCGATCTCCGTTGTCTCTCCCTTTCTATCTATATCTATTCTCTCAGTATTTCCCTCTATATATCAGGCTTCCACTTTTTATCGACTCTTATTTTCCTCTTCACTTTGGATTACATTTTCATATCTCAATTACGCACTCTTTCAATTTTCTCTCACTTTCTTTCCCACTACTTCGACCATTCTAGGACCCACTCCTCTCTCTCCTTTCTCTCTCTTTCTTACCACATACATAAATTCGTGGACAACCCTCTTCACAAACGTAAATTTTCTTTCATTTTCGTCAGAACCTCAATATTTCTAATAATCTTCTCATCATTCTTCTAACATCTCTCCCAAGTTCTCACCCCTTTTTGACTCTCTTTCTCACGCTCCCATTTCTTTCCACTATCTCGCCAGCTACAAACACATTTTCTTTATTTTTCTCCTCTTTCTCTTTCTCTTCATTCTGATATCAAACCATCCCAATTTCAATCTCTCCATTTTTCTCGTTTTCTCACTTTCACCTCACTTCATGAATTTATTAATGTTTCTATCTGTCTTTTTCAACTCTCCTCCATTTTCTCTTCTTTCTTTTGTTTTCTCAATCTCTTCTCCTCTCTACCATCCTATATCACACTTTCACTACACACAGAAATATGTTTGCAAGCGTACGATTCGCTCATAAAAAAAAAGAAGAAAAAGACACGTTGAATCCGCCGATGGCTTTAACATCCGATTCTTCTTGCACAGGTTCGAAGCACGAGTTCGTGACAACAGCAAGCCGCTCTCCGGTGCTTAACAGCGTGACGACTTCTAATTACTTCCATTATCTCTCCTTTCCACATTCTTTTGACTCCATCGTCGCGAACCTCATAAGTCAGTATCGACACCGACAAATAACCCCGTCGTCGTCGCTAACAACACCGCTATCATTACCGTCGTTGACTCCACCAACATAACCATCATCATTATCATCATCGTAGTAATGATACAGATTTTCGATAAGATCATTTCTCATCTTCTTTCTCATCAAAATAGCATTCAATTCTTTCTTAGTGTCACCAGTCATACTCAGTGTCGTTCTCCTTTTACTTCTCTTTCTCATTCTCCTCCTCCTTTCATCGAGATCATCATCACACTATGATTGATTATCATCGGCTTTCTTATCATCATTAACATGAGTATCGTAATTCTCATTTTATCACTTTCGTCGTCGTTGCCATCATCACAGTAGTCATCATCATTGTCATCGTCGTCATCATTATCACCGTCGCCATCACGTCATCGTCGTCGTCTTCATCATCGTACCATGGGCAGCAGTAGCAGCAGCAGCTATGAGATTATTATATGCTAATGATTAAAAGCATGATTTCGTGTTATCGTTGTCACCATTAACACCATCACGACTTCACACTCACGATCATACCCCTCATTATCATTATCACTAACACTGTAAGCAATATAATTGATGTTGTGGTTGTCATCATTTCTAGCAGTGTATCTAAATAAAAGTACATCAATTATAACCATCACCATGGTGTATGTCGTTAATAATAATAAAAAATAACTGCCTTCTATATTTTACATCATTAGTGCTTATAGTGACTTGTTTAGTGTGGTGGTTGCAAGTCTTTATCGAAGTATATCAGCAAATCTCCCTGTCTTTATATATTTCTGTTTCTCTTCACTTCTCCCTTTTTTATCATAGTTCTTTGTTTAATATAGACATATAAGCATAAATAATTCAAATCCACATAACTGTACACCGATAACATCAGACCGCGGAAGTCACATACACATAAGTGAATACACAAAGACATACTCATGTATAAAGACATAAGAAATGTATGCATTAATGGCTTCTACAGGAAGAAAATACATTTGAGTTCATGTTAACATGCTTAGTGTAGTACATATCCCAATTGATAATCATTTATATCATCTGCTCATCACCCGAAATGCTGTATCTTAAATTGTCAGATAAAAAGAAGCTTTAGCTATTTATTCTTACAAAGATGAAATAATATTTCAAGACTAATGCTTTTTTTTTTTTCTTTTTTTTTCAGAAAGAAGTTAAAATGTCATGTAAAACTGTATGCTTATTACTGGTTTGTCAGAATCATAGGTACTCAGGCAAATAAGTATAACCCTAGATATATGATATGATAGCAAGAGCGATGGCTACATGGATGCAAATGTATTTACCCATCTCATTTTATATTTACCAGTTTGTCAATCTGAATAAAAGAAAATGAGAGAATGTTTAAGAAGGGCAATATAAAATAAATTAAATCAGGACAAACTAGCTGAAGTACAGGACAATATTTAATACTTGATAAGTTTATACACAGTGATTAAAGACCCTGATGAAAGGAAATATTACCGGACAGAGGCTGGCTTTCTATCCAATGCAATTTTACATATTCACTCACGCACACATACACATGCATGTTTATATATAAACAAGCCTACACAAACATACACAAATATTGGTTTCAAATTCTGACACAAGACCTGCATTTCCAGGAAAGGGTTAATTCGATTATATCGACCCCGGTGCTCACTTGGTTCTTATTTTATCGACCCTGACAGAATGAATTTAAAGATGACCATCACAGAATTTGAAATCAGCTATAATTATAGCTCGTTTTAGATTTCGTATGTTTTATTGCACTTAGTGCAACTATGTATGTTTATGAATATATTTTATGTATATGTACGCATATAGATTTATGTGTATTTTTAAAGCCCTAATAATCCTTGAATATTATATAACTTCTTTCAAGTCTCCTTCCTGATTCGATACGTGCATTTCACACTCCACGACTTTTCTTCTTTACGGCTAGCGAAGTTGTTGCTATTTCGTTTCTCGCCTCGTAGTTCTGGCCAAGAATTTTTTCTGTTGTTGTTGTTGTTGTTGCCATTATTATTATTATTATTATTATTATTATTATTATTATTATTATTATTATTATTATTATTATTATTATTATTAAATATGTGCGCACAGCGACTAAACCGTTCTGCTTGCAGTCGTGCAGTGTTCAGGTATTGCTGATTTATGGAATTCTCTCGAAAAGCTGTTATCAGGCGTGGGACAAATCCAACTACCGGTTAAATTCCTTGTGAGATTCGCCCTACCAGTTACCTTTAACAAAGCAGGGTAGGTGGTATCCCTCTGTCTATTGGTTATGGTGAAAGAGGTTGCGTGGTGGACGAGTTAGTAAGGTAAGATACCTTCCTGTTCGATAAAGCGCTCAACGTCTTTTTTATGTTCTCTTTCGGAAGAAATGTTGGGGTGGAGAGGGAATTTGTTAAAAAATGGATGAGTGTGGCAAAAATAGTAAGAGTGAATGTTTCTACTCCAAGTATGTGTCTGTAGTATAGAAAGTTGGAGAGAATACTCGAGCCTTTAGTGGTCAGTATCTGTGGGGTTCTTTGATTTTTTCTTGAGTATTTTCTGTATCAGGGCGTCTGCATCAACCAGATACAATATGAGTTGTTGTTCCTTCTCCTATCACATATTCTTCAGTTTCTTATTGCATTCTTCCTTGTGTGATTTGGTGAATTCTAGTGGGAAGAAATTAAAATCCCCTTCGTCCTCTGCTTTTTGACCCGAACTTCTTAACTAATGTTGAGATTTTATTATGTCAGATTTTAGTTGCTTTACAGCTTTTGATGCTGCTTTACAACTTTTCATGTTCCTTTTTTTCTTCACAGTTTTTAGGTATTATGACCACTTCCTTGTATTTTTCGGTATCTTTAACGATGCAAAATAGTTTCTTCGGTTTGTTTATACTTCGTTGCTCTCAATTTTCCCTCGTTCTGACTTAAATATTCTACAGTCCAATGGGGAATATTTTGTAGTTGTCTAGTAGTATAAGTCCTCTACCACTTTGTTAGCGGATGATGTGTTTTATTATCCGTCATAATTTTTCCTATTCTCCAGTCTATTTTTTGGCCAGTTCATTTAATGTCGAGTTAAGAATATTGTCATTGTAAGTTATAACTAGGACAGCTCGAGTATTTTACTTATTATATTATTTTTCGCGTCGAACTCTCATTGAAGTATTAATTTAATTTGTCTATAATATTCCATCCTTATCGTATATTTCATATGTGTGTGTGTTGTGTTTGTTTTAAGTTGTGATGTGTCGTATCTTGTTCATTGATTCCTAAACATGTGTATGTGCGAGTTAGGTATGGTCCTCTTATTCCATATTCTTTATCTAGTTTGATATTGTTATTCTTAATTAGTTTTCTTCTTTTCAAGGTCCCTTTAGCACATTTCATATTTATTTCTTTGGTAAATCCATGCACTTTCTGTAGTAATGATTCTAGTTGTTTATCATTTGCAGCGTACACTTTGAGTTCATCTATATGAAAGCAATGGTTGATGGTTTTACCATAGCTATTGTATCCACAGTTCTGTTTATCATGTTTATCACAGTTTGTATCTGTTTATCATGTTAATCACAGTCTGTATCCACAGTTCTCCTTATCATGTCGGTTAAAGGCGTTAGTGTCAGACAGAAAAGGAGTGAAGAAAGCAAGTATTCTTGGAATATCGTTCTTCTAATGGTATGGCTTTATTATCATCATCGTCGTCGTAGTCATCATCATTGTATATTGTGTGTGCACATGTGTGAGCTTTGGTGTATATGGCATGTGGGGCGATGCATGAATTTTTATACTGATGTCCAAGCTGATGTGGATTTATATTTATGCGCATTTCTGATATATGTGTGTATATGCCTGTTGTGTATATGTGTATGTGTGTGCTTTGTGAATGCATATATATTCATCCATGTTAGTAACAATTTTCAGGAATTAATACTCTTTCTTGCACGTAAACTTAAAATTTATCCGCTTACATAACAAATTTTTGTACTTATAACTATGTATAACTACATATATGCATATAAGTATAATGCTCTTTACACCCACAGATATATTCATATACACATTCTCGTGAACATTCATACAGAGATACATAAACAAACGCATAGACACAAATCGAAATTATTACTGAGCATATTTTAAACATCTACTTAAACACCAGTATGTTTGCTCACTGACTTAATACATATATACTAACCAGCCATGATATAACAAACACATTATACGTTTAGTCCAACTCATACTATCTCCACATATTTTTTGTGTGTATTTATTTACATACTTATTTATCTACTTAGAGTTTCGCTTCTTGCATTTTACAAATTCACACGTCATGTTTGTTACCTGCAACAGACTTATTAATCCGCCTGCTTCAAACGAAAGAGAAAAAGATTTGAAATGATATATGTATATAGAAGTACACATTCACATGTATACATGTGAGTGCATTAGTGTGTTTATCATCTTATTAACATACACGAATTTGTATATTCCTACGTCAGCGCGTTAGAATTGATATATGGGAGTCAGGGCCAGGGGAGGTAGTGAAAAATATGACCCTGTATATATCTCTACGTGTAAGTATATATATATATATATATATATATATATGCTTGCACATGCACACACACATTGTATATATAGGAAGATATAAACATAGAACTTTTGCTACAGAAGAAAGACACTTGCAGTGTTTTGTAGCTGACGACGCAGAGCAATGTCGAAACATTCTAAGATCAAATGACGTCACTCACAGACTTATATGTCGCCTTAGAGGATATTTTTGCACCCGACACAATTTAATCAGTCTGCGAAGGATTACCACATCCGAGAACACACAAACTTGCTAGATATGAGTGTACACAAATACACACACACACACACACGCATACCCACACGTGTGTATATATACACTCTGCTTGTAATTAGAGGCATATGTTTGAAATGTACATCGTTGCATTCAGTGACCAACCTGGGAGTATCTAAAAAGAATTTCGACCTGGCAGCGAGAGATCCTTAATATCTCTCGTATCACAACGCGTTTTCCTCGAAATAGGTCACACTGAATTATGTAGTTATTGATATATTATGTGTCTCTATCTCCTTGCCTTCCGCCTGCCTTCTCTCTCCCTCTCTCTCTATCTATCTAGCCATCTATCTATCTATCTATCTATCTATCTATCTATCTATCTATCTATCTATCTATCTATCTATCTATCTATCTATCTATTTATCTAGCCATCTATCTATCTATCTATCTATCTATCTATCTATCTATCTATCTATCTATCTATCTATCTATCTATCTATCTATCTATCTGTCTGTCTGTCTATCTGTCTGTTTGTGTGTCTATCTATCTATCTATATGTCTATCTATCAATCTATCAATCAATCTATCTATCTATCTTATTTCTCTCTCTCTCTCTATATATATATATATATATGGGCTCTTAGGAGCATAGTTCGATTTGGTTTTTGCTCCGCCTCTGTTCTGTTTTTGTTTCTATAACGGATTTCCTTTTTTCTTCCTGAAGAGAAAGACACAATATGGTCCCATTATTCAATCGGATTTTGGTAATTTGTGCCTTTCGAAACACGTGTAGAATGAAATAAAACGATTTCTGTTCAATCTGCGTTCAGCTCCATTTCTTCAATTCACCAATAATGTTTTAATTTCAATTATCCGCACCAACGCACGGTTGCAACGCCAGATGGTTGTACCTCCAACCGTGCTGTTTACTGCTGTGATTTTTGCTACTAAGGTATCGGTTAACTTTTGATTAATCTACAACAAGATTATTCATCTTTCTATTTCACATAATATATATATATATATATATATCTGTCTGTCTGTCTGTTTGTGTGTCTATCTATCTATCTATCTATCAATATATCTATCTATCAATCTATCTATCTACCTTATTTCTATCTCTCTCTCTCTCTATCTATCTATCTATCTCTATCTATCTCTCTATCTCTCTATCTCTCTATCTATCCATCTATCTATATATCTATCTATCTATGTGTGTGTGTTTATATGCCTCTGTGTATTTGGGAGCATTCTAATTTATCTAGCTAATCATACTTTTTTCTATATATTTCTAGGTCCAGTTACCTTTTTATTCATATATGCATCTTTCTTCCTAACTATGCTGTCATTAACTATCCTTTTATCCCTCTCTCTACCAATCTGACATTCTATTTAAAAAAAAAATATTATGCATGAGAGTATATGCACGCATTTACCAAAATTGGTAGAGATATTGGCAGGCATCAAATAAAAAAAATCATGTTAACATTTCTTTTCCCTGACATCTTCATGAAGTTGAGCTAATCGCGGCACTTTTGATTTAGCAGAGGTCACGCATCATCCTGCGAACAGACGATGCAGGAAATGGTGGTGGGGTATTTCAGAAACAGCGGCGGGAATACATCGCGTCGTGATTTTTGTAGATTAGTGTTCACTGTTGGAGTTCATGAAGCAGGAAAGCAATGGCTGAATGAACAGGATAAGTGAGAGTGAAAAAGAGAGCGTATATGCGAATATGTACACGTGTGTGTGTGTGTGCGTGAGAAAGAAAGAAAGAGAGAGAGAGAGCGTGGCGGGATTAGGTAAGAAAATTAGTGAAATACATGTGAGACAAAGAAAGAAAGAGTATTGAATGAGAGAAATAGTGAACAGTGAAAAAGTCAAATAGTAATCTTCTGAAGAATTGTATACAATATTAATTTTGAATGTACAAATGAGCATATATACCTCGATCAATCTGGCCAGTATAAGCAAATTATCTAGAATTATTGAATTAACGAGATGGGAAAATGTTCAGGTAGATGATGTGAATATATAGCTATGGATTGAAGTCTATCCAGAAAAAAACTCTTGGTAAAACTAAATCATTTTTTTTAAGATGAAGAAAAATGTGATATATACATTCATTCACACACACACACACACACACACACACACATACATGTATATATAAAAACGCGTGTGTTTACTACGATTAAGATAGAGAAGCATTTTTTATTTTTAAAAAATCCTACAGAAATGGAGATTGTAGAAATGTGGGTATAAAATATAGATAAGACATAATGATTCAGTTAGAATTTTGAAGAAGCGACTATATAGGAGTCGAATTTCATCGACCCGTGGAAGAGTGATGGATTCAAATATATTCCTTTTTAATCTAGGCACAATGCCCGAAATTTCGAGGGGTGGGTCAGTCGATTAGATCGACCCCAGCAATTGGTACTTAATTTATTGACCCCGAAAGAATGAAAGGAAAAGTCGATTCCGGCGGAATTTGAACTCGGAACGTAAGGACAGACGAATTACCGCTGAGCATTTCGATCGACGTGCTAACATTTCTGCCAGCTTATGGATTCTGCCACCTTATGGATTCAAATATATTAATATATTAAGGGTATATGAATTAAGTTAGGTCCTTTTAATAATCTTTTCTGCTATAGGCACAGGACCCAAAAGTTCTGGGGAGTTAGTATGTCGATTTCATCGGCCCCAGTGCTCAACCCGTACTTATTTTATCGACACCGAAAGGATGAAAAGCAAAGTCGACTCAAAAGGTAATTACGGCTGAAATGCCACTAAACATTCTGCTGCCTTATGATACCCTTAATAATAAAAGACATTTAGATGTGAATCTAAAATAATGCAATAATCTGGAATAAAAGAAATGAATCTCTTTATTTGTTTACAGTAAATATATATACTTTTGATGTATAAATGTTTTCCTCCCATGTTGAATAATATCAATAATCTTGATGTATTTATTAGTCTTTATTAAACTGACCTGTGATCAACCGCGTTTCAGTCATAAAGATCCTGTCTTTTTAGATGTACCTATTACTACTCCATTGAATGAGTCTCACCGCATTAAGACGATAGGGTAATTGATATGGGGGTTATTTATCCTTTGTTTCGACAAGGTCGATCCAATAAAGTATTAGTTTTTATTCAATCAGTTATCCTGCTAAGAGTGACTTTATCTTTCACTCATCATCACTCAATAGATAAATATCAATAATATATCGTTTTGATTCAACGAAATATATTTCTTTCATATGCAGCTGTTTTGGTTTCCAATAATGCACCCAAGATGAGATAACAATGAGTATCTCTTTCCATTTCATTTCTGCGCAACTGATAAATTACATTCTGGTATCCGATATATCTTGTAACTAGGTATTTTGTCTCATACATATAATTATCCTTCGATATATACTTATGTTTAATAATGCTTATATTATAGCGAAAAAAAGATAACATGAGTGTGAGATAGAAAAAATATTTCGTGATATGTGTTATTTTGTTCCGATGTTCAACTTCCATACCTATCTGTCTTAGTCTGAGAACCATTCTAGTTTGAAACCGTCTGCTTGTCAGCCATTTTGTTAGCCTTTCTGAAAATATGTCTGTGCAAGCTGAAAAACAAACTAAACTATTTACAAACACTTTTATTGATCTTTTCACTAATATGTAGAAGATTAAAAAAAAGGTTATATTGGCATAGCTTTCCTATTCCTTTTTTTCTTTGTTATCAATTATTTATACACATTCATCACCGTTATATACACAGGATCCACTAATCATTTTTTAATCAATTTCCAAGCTTTCATACAGAGACCCCTTTCACAGAAATAAAGAAGTGTTCAAAAACGCATGCATACACATGCATACGTAAAAATACAGTATATCTGCCGAGGGAGAACACGTGTGCGTTTATTAGCATTCTTTTATACTCTCATTCATTCAAAATTCTCTCAAGCCAAAGTTTGCTTGCATGTGTTTGTGTAATTCATTCTTACGCTCAGAGCCTATGACTTAGTTATACTTTTAACCTGCTATCTCAGACCGGAAGCCTGAAAGATAATAGCACTTCTGCGGAAACGGAAATGGTACCGAACTCAGAGCCAAATCAGAGCCGAGCGTCTCTTTTGACCCACACGAAAGTAAATTAGCCGTTGTGTAAAAACAGGCAAATAGAGAGTGGACAGTGAACCGAAGACGAGTATAGGAACAAAGGAGAGCTTACTTAAATGTAATGATGAGGGTTCGGTTTGATGGGTGTGAGGGGATTATCAATACCAAGAATGCACAAGGAAAAATAAAATAAAAAAATATATAAAAGTGCATGATAGAGCAAGACTCGCATATATGACCCATGCATCTATGCACGCGTACACATACAATTACACCTACGCAGACAGAAACGTACTCAAGAACATGCAAGTGACTATATATATTATGCATGCGTCTGTGCGTATATATACATAACTACACGTATAACTGATGCGTACACAATATTTGCTCAGCATATACAATTTATCCACAAGCGCATCTACACAACAATACATAAGCATATACATCACTAACTCATAATCATATTGTCTTCATACACATACATGCACAACAATCTCTTGTAACAAAATATATGCCTGTGTAAATCACTAAGAATATGACCAGAATTTCATTTGCTGTATTTTTACACTTAATATTTAGTGGTTGTGTATAATCTGCTGTATCCCCCGAGGATCGGGAGAATTTTAAATCTAGAAATTTCATTTTCCCTTATTTCATATTCATTTTGAAATTCATAATCTTGTACCTTTCGATACATAGTAAAACTAGTAATATTTATTGCTTATCTTATTTTTACCTGCATTGTTGGAAGCCACATTGTATGCCATTGTTCAATTTTCATTGACGCGAATTAATTTTTTTATATTTCAAAGTAATTCCTGTTTTGGTGGTAAATTCTTTTCAGAATTCAGTAAAACTTACGAGCTAAATGTGCAATCCATTTTCAATTTGAATTTGAAGTAACATCCTTTTACTTATTCCACAAATGCAGGCAGGGAATTGGCTGAGTAAGTTTTACTGAATTCTGAAAAGAGTTGTAAGAATGTTCTTGTGCTTGTTTCGATTCTCGGTGATCTGAGTTCAATTCTCACCCGAGATCAACTAAAGTATCTGTCACGTATAAAGAAAGCTACAGTCTCACTCGTAAATGATATATAAGCATTTTTTTTTTTACTATTCGTGAGGAGAACATTTTATGACTTGAAATGAACGCACTTAAATTATGAACTACGATGATGTATAAAACTCTTCTATGGATCCAGCGGCACATTCAAGATGAGACAGCAAGGAGAGAGAAACAGAGAAAAAGGGAACAGAAAGAGACAGTGAGAGGGGTGCTGGTATTCATTACCGCTGAATAAACTGGAACAATCTGATATAAATTGCTTTACTTGAGGATGCAATATGGTACCTAATCTTGGAAATAATGACCTTTTGACCATCGGCTTCATATCCCAAGCACTGGTTCACCTGCCTTCACTTATTCTTACCAAACTGATGGTAAATAACAGAAAATCTGAGGCATAATCTGGCTGTGACAAAGAAGGTCGTTAAATAAATATAAGCAAAGAAATAATGATTAAGTCGGCGTGTGCATTTGTGATCGTGTTTAGATCGTATTGGTAGTGACAATAGACGTGTCTCTGTGCTGGTGGTTAGATCCATAGTAACGGTGATGGTGAATATATATGTCGTTCTACGTCATTACTGTAGCCAACATCGCAATCAGAGACGACAATAATCACAATAAAGTCAGTATTTGTAAGTCTGCAAAACTTGTAGTGGAAATAGGAGGATAAGATAGTAGTGGTTGATTTGGTGATGTCTGTTATAAAGATGACTAATAAAGATTACTAATGATGATGATGATCATGATGATGATGTTGGTGGTGATGATGATGAGTACGATTGCTATCATCATAGCTCACGATAGGGAAAATGCTGATTATGTTCATGATTTTGATGATTTTGAACAAAGAAGAGTATTATTTGTGGTGTTAAAAATGTTAACGATGACAAAGTTGATTAAAATGAGAAAAAAATTGGCGTATAGTTAATTCTTTTTTTTAATAAATAAGGCGATGATAATAACAATGACAATGGTGTTGATGGTGGGGTGGGGAGCTGCTAATGACGATGATAACGGTAACATATTAGAACGAGAAGTGTAGTAGCTAACGTCTTAAATAAGGAATAAAAGAAGCTGATGATGATGATGATGATGAGAGGAGGAGGAGGAGGAGGAGGAAGTGGAGGAGGAAGCGGAGTGGGAGGGGAGGGGACGAGGGGATGATGATGATGATGATTATGATGATGATGAGGAGGAGGAGGAGGAGGAAAAGGAGGAGGAAGCGGAGGAGGCTAAACGGTCCTGATTCTGGCTCAAAAGAGCCTGATAATAATCATGATAGTAATGAAGCTTTTATTGGGGTTTAAATATTGATGACCTGAGCAATAACTGTAGTATTCATAGTAAGTTTGTGGGAGGTAAGATTGTAGCAAGTGTGATGGTTCTGATTGTTAGTAATTGTGGTAGTGTGATGAGAGTGAGAAAGCAAATGAGAGGAAGACATTAATAGGTAGTGAAAAGGACTCAAGTTAAACATTATTACTGCAAAACCTGTCACCGGCGGCAAATATAACAATATGATAATTGTAAGGATGTCATCGTATACTCCTATCCCAACAACACGCTTTGAAATCAACAACTACGTCAACAACAGCGAAAAGAGCATACACTCGAAGGGCCATAAAGTATGCTACTACGAAAAGAGTATCAACAAGCATAAAACTGCGATATCTGTACTGTAATCCGACTTCTCATCAAGCATTTTGATAACAATCATCTTCATAACTGACAATCTTGACAGCAACTCTGTGACAAGAGAGAAGGGTAAAACAATGGGCTAGAGGATGAGGATGAGAAGTGAAAGAAGATATGAGGAGAGGAAAAGAGAGTAGGTAAATGAAGGAGAAAGGAAGAAAATTATAGGGAAAGAGAAATATATGAAGAGAACTGAAGAAACTGGATGGAGGAGAGATAGTACGGAGAAATTAACATGAATATATCTATTTAAATGAAAACAGAGATATAATTGGAAATTAAGAAAACATGCAAATATACAGAAAGCAAATTTTGATATTAAATCGCAGCACATTTCCAGGAGGATACACTTTTGTTTGTTTTATGTCCTAAAATCCTAATAGATTAAATGGGGGCATTGAGTAGTGGCACATCTTAAGCTTTATAAGGCGGGCGGTCAACATCCCGGGAGGGAAAGAGATACAAAAGATTCGAATCCAGTAATAAACTGGTTCGTTATTTATCGAACTCATAGCACAGAGAACCGAAATCTATAAGAAAGCAGTCAGACACACTAATGACCAGGAAAATTATCCAACTTTATATTCTTACTAAGAGAAAAAATACATTATAATAATAACAAATAAGAGTAATTACATAGAGACGCCATCAGAATACAGAACAATACTTTACTTAGTATATATATCTTTAATGCAATGACCAAAGGACGATAACTTAAAACAATTTGGGCGGGAAAAGAGAAGTTATAGGAATTACAAAGCTTTTAGTAACGTCAGCATCCACACGAGACAACTCCAGATATGTTGCAATATTATTAAACATCTCTATATAAGACAGCATGTGCTCAATAATCTAATGCTATGTTAACAATTCTTGTATGGGGGACAATAAATGACATGTTTTCTTTTTCATCTTTATTCTCCTGGAAATTATGGACTTAATGGCACCAAATAGCAGGTTTGTTTATTGTTTCTCTCGTATTTTTTCGACATATTTTTTTATATGCATTGTTGAAGAGGTCTAATAATACGGAAACCTCTCCTGTTTTGTCTCCCGTACTTTAAAAATTACTTAATACAATCCATATCCACCTTTTCTCAAATACAGTAAGTTTTAAAGAGCATTATGGTGCTCGCAGTTTTAAATATTTTAATACCATAGATTATATTATATAATGCCCCTCTTCTCAAACAAATGTACATGTATATACACATCATGCATTCACACATACATAAATATGTGTATACTTTCCTTATCTTTTAGCATGCATGTTTACGCACACATACGCAGATGCACTTATGTACGTACACATACAAACGTACACATACAAACGTGCACACATACACGCACCCTAACACATGCACTTAAACACACACACTCACATTATCTTGACATATATTCCATATTCCTCCCTCTGGAGCTTTACATTTTAAATACAATACTATGAAATATGACTTTATTGCATCGTATCGAGTTGATCGCTAAATTAAGTACAGTGCAGAAAATAACATTCTGCTTACGTCTATGAAATATTGATGCATATTTTTGAAATTTTAATGAATCATACAGAAATTTACTATAAATTTTTAAAAACTTTTCGATCATTAAATATATTATTTTAGACAATGTGTTAGTATTTGAGTTTCATCGAAGTTTTACTTTCTTACCAAATATTCTGTATTGCCGTTCCTGGAACGTTTCTAAAATTATCCACTCAACACACGAATTGCTCCAACTATGGAAGTTTGAATATACGTGAATACGTACACACATTTTTGCAAGCATATGTGTATGCATGTTTTTCTACTTGTTATTCCCTTAATGGAACTCTTTTTCCATCCTGCAAATGATACTATTCGGTGCTACGAAAAATAAATATATCCTGTCGTTTGGAGTTTATAACTAAATTTATTACACTAGAAATCAAAAAGGAAAATTAAAACAAAGATATCCTCGTTGTGTCTACAAAATATTGCATTCATTACTCTCTCTGTCACTCACACACACACACATACAGATACACACCCGTATTTATGTGTATATATATACATATGTATTTATGGATGTATATATTTGTATCTATTACCATATCTACAAAACAATCTATAATATACACATATACATACATGCATATATACGGATATAGATATATCTTTATACATACATGCATATACGTATTTAAAGATGCATATAAGCATGGATATTAATGAGAACGCATATGATTGTTCATAAATTTCCTTAATCAAGTCCCACCTGACTGTCAGTTACATATGTATAGATACTTACACCCTTCCAGACACACATGTACACATACACACCCGCAGATATCCATAGACCAACATGTCAAGAACATAGGTTGATTTAATACGACTATAACGCATCCTAACTTAAATGTTATAATAGAAAAGTAAGACTAAAACATTTTCGTGAGATAATTAATAAATCATACTAAGGAAAAGTTTGTCTATGAAATAGACAATATCTCAATTAGTGATGACCATGATACACTGTTGATGTTGATTATGTTGGTAATGAAATTTGATTGAGGATTTCTCATTCATTATGCAAAACACATTTTTTAAAGCAACTACATATAACTATTATATATCGCATACTTAGAAATAACCACACATTATTTAATATATAGTAGATGTAATCACTTGATTACCTATACTAATAATATATAGTATATGTAAACGCGTGATTACATATTCTAAAGTATAACCAGGCAAAATATTGGCTGCTGTACCTGAAAATAACCTGAACAATTATATAGAAGATAGTGTATATATATTTCACATATAGTTCATTTATTCGAGACTTAAAATCTAAACAGAAATTCTCTTTCCTTCTCTCTCCAACGTCTCTCTATTACACACACACACACACTCTCTCTCACTCACACACACTCTCACACTCACACACACACAAATAAGCATACACATATACACACAAACATATTTTTTCCATAAGATTTTATGCTTTTTTCGATATCTCCCAGCCAACATCACATATGTATAAATACATATAAGTCTTGAAACCACCAACCATCTAACTTATATAGCTCAAATATTCTCGCTGTGTGAGTAAAGAAAACACAAGGAAAGATTTCCTTAAAATAATCTTCATAAGAAACATATTACATCTCTTTTTTTCTAACTACATGAAAGGAAAATGAAAATATATTCTTATTGTGTTTTTTTGTATTTAAACTTGACATATAAAGGAATCAAATTCTGAAGAGGTGTTTGAAAAATATGAATAACAGTAATGCCGCCGACTAGACAAATATCAACAAATAATAAAGTGAAATCCCCTGAAATGGTGTAGCTGCTATGCGCAATCTAGAATTGCAGAAAGTTTTATTAATTGGCCATGATTGTTTATTCTTAAAGTTATATAATACACTAAGAGGTATCCACCAATTACATTCCATATGAACAAATGAATGGTAGAATTAATTCATACAGGAAATGTATCAAGGCATGAGATTCATGCAGAAATCATTAGGTCCAATTTAGATATATCTCTTCAACACAATAGATATAACTGTATGGACAGTAAGTGTGGTATATTTTCTATTTGCACAGGTTGGAGGAAATAGATGGATTAGAACATGGTTGGCCTCTGTCTGCTAGTCGAACGATGAGTTTATAGCTGCCCTTCAATTGTCACATATGTGTGCGTGTGATCATATGTATGTACATACATAGATATTTGATTGTAATTATGTGTACATATATATGTGTGTGTGTCTATGTGTGTGTGTGCATTCCCTCTCTTTCTGTATACATATGCACGTATACACATGCGTGTGCACGCGTTATATATCATATTATGTACTCATTTCAATGCACACATTTATAGACACATTCTATAGGCTTCAGTTATAATAGTATGGTTGTCTTTCTTTCCCACTTCCACACCACACACCCTTTCACATAAATTGAAAGGAAAATACGAAGATAAATATATGCATAAGGAGACAGACAATTAGATAGATAGCCGGATTGATTTTTTTTATTTAAACATAAGTTTTGCTTACATACATACATACATACATACATACAAACACACATATAATTATATACGTGTGTGTGTGTGTGCGAGAGTGTATTTATATTTATATATACAAATACATATATATATATTTATATATATATAAATAGGTAGCTAAATTAGTGAAAGTGAGATGTACATACATTGCTTACATAATACATATATGTATATATTTACACACACACCCATGCACACACACTCATACACACACACAAACACACACACATATATGTATGTACTTACACAATACGTGAATAGACAGTAGCTTCAATATTCTTATTAACACACACTAAGTAGGAAACAATTTTGTGTTTTCTATTTAATTTCATTTCAAAAGAAAATGCACTTCTCTCTTAATATATTTCTCCGCTACCAACTACACCATCCTAACCACACACCTTCAATAACTAGTCTTGTATGTTAGCCTAATGTTTGTTCCATAATTCCACACCATTTAACCCGCCATAAAGTATTAAGTATATCATTATTCATGAATTGAAATTTTTCTGTTATTAGATTGAATTTGCTAAAAATCTATTTCAGTAGAAAAATATCCCACGAAAAAAGAACATAATAATAACAAATAAAAATTAAAGAATACAGTTTATTATTATTACTATTATTATTATTATTATTATTATTATTATTATTATTATTATTAGCATCATCATCGTCGTCATCATCATCATCATCATTTCGAGTGTTGAAAATATCGAATAATAATCAAAGCATATTACAATTATACCTTTATAATAATTGAAGATGGTAAGATTTAAGAGATTCAAATGGAAATGGGTTGATTGCAGAGAATAGAAGAGTTGTTTTACAGGATCTGGTTACACAGTTAATTATTTTCCCATCATGTTTATCACGTGGATTAGAAGCCTTTAAGCGAGTGGAACCGAACCTTTCTTATTGCGGTGAGAATGTATCTCGAATACCGACTCACTATAAACTAAATATTGGTCGCTTATATGTCATCCTTTTTGCTTAAGAAATCTGAAACTCAGAAAAAGCCTTTCCAATGTTTCAGATAGCATCTTTTTTGAAAAAGGATAAACTAGTAAATTCAGTTGGTATTCAGAAAACTAGCCGCTAAATATCGCATCACCTTCACCTCAATTCACTATATTTTCATGTTACTTACCAGCTGCAATTTGGTAAATTAAAACGAAGGAAGACACAAGATAACATGTAACAAAGAAAATGATGACAATGGAAATGTTCATACAAAGTGGGTGAATGATGAAACAAAGTAGGTTTTCTTCCAATGATTAATGAATCGACAATGAAGTTTGAAGAATATAATTTGTTTTGGCAGAGATATTAATGTATTATATGTGTTGAGCGGAGTTTCAGAGTCATAGGTGTTAGATCTACATAGTAAGATTGTAATTTATCGAACAATAAGTTTCATCACCTGAGAAATATTTTTAAGTATATACTTCGAAATTGTATTTCGATTGGTGTGATCACCAATCCATCTTATTTCTTGATATGGTAATAGTAGCAGACTAGTTTTGGACATTAGAGATCTAAAACTTTAACGAACTTCTTTCATACTAATTTAGAATGTTACATTCAAAGTATTGTTAGTATGATTTTTTCTCGGTATGCACAATGTCATCGAAGCATTTCGAATTGAAATGTCCCAAACCAAATAGTGACACTTGATCATGACCAGTGTTTCCAAGAAGATTTATTTTATGATATTTACTTATTTGATTTTAGTCCCCTACACATCTTGGATGATATGGAATCAGCCAGCACCATATTTAATTCTTTCGCAGTGGAACTTAATGACCGGTGAAGATAAATTTAATTATCTAACACACCGAGGTATTTTAGCACTGTAAATTTTAGCAGTTATTCTGCTAAGAGATGACAGAACATTTACGAATATCATGAATTTAATCTCGCTGTCGATATGCACAAACAAACTAGCAGCAATAAGCAAGGAAATATACACAATGCTGAAAAATAACTGCAAAACAAGCTATTAGAAAGTGTTAAAACTTTACTTAACGTAGAAATGTGAGGATTGTACCATATTTTTGACATAAAGATATTTGTGGGAAAAGGAGCTAGAGCACATTGTACTACGTATAAAACTCATTGCAAATTTGGTAATGAATAAACTAATTTTAACGAAATTTTTAACAAAATTTTTAACTAAATATCTATAAACGGCAAGCAGGAGGAGAACCGGCATATTAGAAAGAAGAAAATGATGATGATGATGAAGAAGAAGAAGAAGAAGAAGAAGAAGAAGAAGAAGAAGAAGAAGAAGAAGAAGAAGTAATAGAAGAAGAAGATGATGATGTTGATGATGATGATGATGATGATGATGGTGGTGGGGTGGTGGTGGGGTGGTGACGAAAAAGAAATGCAATTAATGCTTATGATGAACAACAAAGAGCTCGGGGATTCCACAGGAATAGATCATTAGTTGAAAGATGAGAGACATCTAAATAAGGTACGGGGACTCAATAATGGCAGTAGTATTGCTTTCGGACGGTATTGGACGTCGCATATGAATATTTTATTGATGACTCACCAACACCGAGAAAAAAGTCGTAGTCACAACGCGCACGCAGAAGCAACACACACACACACACACACACGCACACACACATACTCATGCGTTCATCATTGTCTATATGAGGTATATATTGTTATTTATGCATGTTTCATCATATACATGACTATGTTCATGTATCAATTTTACTTTAGATTACACTTAATTTCCAAATTCATATTTTCACGCATGATTCTTAAATTTCTGTCCGAGGTTTCCAGACTTGCATATTCTCAGTTTTAATTACTCAGTATAAAGAATGGTATATATTAATAATTTCCTACAAAAACACTACGGCAACAATTTTCTCATCAATAACATGTAACAATTTTATAAGCCAGACTGCAAACTGTTGATGACCGATGTGGTCAATATATTTGACTGTAAAACTGAAGGTTACAACTTTAGGAGTCCAACTGTTACAGTAGACAACGCTCTCATGTACGTGAACATTGGCCTTGTAGCATGGAGCTCTATTATACTGCACACCGCAAAACAAAATGAAATTCGAAACTCATACAGAACGTTAACGTACTTTATAAAATTCCAAGTTAAATTTTTATGAGTGTTTTCACATGCTAATTATGATATTGTACTTTCATATGAGCATAGTTCTCATAACAATGTAGAAGTTTATAATGGAAACAATACTTATATCACCACACAATGTAATAATTCACTAGGGAACACACAGATGCAAAGTTAATACATAGCAACTGCTATGAAATAAAAAGAGAACCTTTCGCTAGTGAGAATTCCACCTGTACTAAAGAAACAAGGAAGAGGCCATATATTTCCTCTTCTTAAAATAAGACAGTGCAGGCAAGAAAAAATCGGATATGAATTTTGGAACTCAATTGTTACAAACAAACTATAAAAAAAAGAAAGTACGAAGATAAATGTAAAGAAAGAAAGAAAGAAAGAAGGAAAGAAACCTATCTTGCGAACTTAAAACCTTCGATTCGAACACAGAGCGTAGCTTCATGAATATGCGCATTTGACGTAACACTTGTTCCGACCTCAACCTTCTGAGCTTTCGTTGAGACGAAGCATTCAGAAGTCAGTTGTATAAACTCTACCTGAAATTCAAAGGTCTGATTTCTCAACTTCATGCCACGCTGATATTAACGAAGGAAGACTATATATATGTGACTCTAGTATTAACATCCCTTCGTTAGTCCCAGTTAGCAAGTTGTCGACCAGTGGATCTACTTGTGGACCAGACGTAGATATGGAGATAACAGCACACGATAGGATGGTTTCATCGGAGGAAATACTGGTTCAATGACTAGTATTTTGGGGGAATTATTTTTCTTACAATAATAGGTACATATATAAAAACATATAGTCTACGTACATATAAAAGAAGAAAAAAAATGGAGATTGGGAAGTTAATAACTGTTTACTATTAACAGCAAGTTAAACATCATCCCTTACAGCTGTTTCAATTAATACTCAGTAAATATTGATTAAATATTAAACTTTTATGACTTGAACATAATATCATCAGAGGATAAAAAAATATACATTCGGATGTTTGATATGTGTATATGGATTCAGTATTGCAGACTGAATCAAACACAAAACTTTGAAGGATATATTCTCACTTCTGAAGATATTATACACACATATATATATATATATTATATATATATATATATATATATATATATATATATATATATATATATCACCGTGATCACCGTGACCGACCAGGCCATCAGATGTTGTTACCCATCGCTGGTCACAATGCGCTTCGCATTGTTTTAGCCTTCAAATGACGCCACCCCGCTGGCTAAGCGGGCAGGCCAATATATATATATGGGTCCTTTCTTCTTCTTCTTCTTCTTATTATTATTATATTATTATTATTATTATTATTATTATTATTATTATTATTATTATTATTATTATTGTTAATATTATTATTATTATGGCTTTCTCTTTTGACTTCTTGACTTACGAGTTTCTCCACAACTCTTGGGTTTTCATATTCGAATATGGCTTCGTATGAAGGTAAAATTACGAACGTTTAAATACCTGCTATCAGCACTGCAAATTTCTTGCACTCTCTTTGAATTGGTCAGTAAGATGCACCTATATTCAATCAGGGGTCATCACTGCTGTCAGCCAATATTGCAATTTTGCTAAGTAAAATTGATTCATCGGGTGATAGTCAATACGACGTGTGAAATAGGCGTTACATAGTAAAGTGATATACTCTTCACTCATCTTCCTTTCCTCACTCTCTCTTTTTATCCCTCTGTTCTGTCCATTGTTATGGACATACACACAGATTCAGAGGACAACGGATAACAGATCAACTTTGATAAACTGTGTGTGTGTGTGTGAGAGAGAGAGAGAGAGAGAGAGAGAGAAAGAGGGAGGGTGGTGGTGGGAAAGAGAGAAATAATAGAAGAGCCTACATTTATAGTGCTGAAGTGCAATTATTCCTACTTATTAATATCTTTTTCACGGTCCGAAATGATGTGTTCTTATTGTAGAATCCATATATCTCACCTTTTTTTGCCCTTCCCATTAGAAAAGGGATGCACAATAACATCATATATTTACAATTGAGGCAATGAGGTATCTATAGTTGAAAACTTGATCTGTTAGAAATGGCAGAGACATGTTTATTGAAACATCTCACCCACTAAACATAATGTCTTGAAAAGTATAGTGGATGAACATGTGCTTGGAATAAGTGATTCACGGTTGCTTTGGGAATGAAAACTGGACACGACAGTCGTCGTAGATAGTTGATTACTGCCTAAAAAACTAGACTTCTATCTATAAAAGCATATTATTTTATTAGTGCTTATATATATATATATATATATATATATATATATATATATATATAAGCATTATTAAAATAATATGCGTTTATAGATATAAATTTGTCATTCATTTGAAAGGTGCTCTCACATGGCTAAAAGTTGTCTTGACTCTTACTTCTAGCAATGCTGGTGCTTACTAGTACCCTCAAATATTACATTCATGGCGACTTCTCCAGCTTAAATCATTAACTGTTTTATTTCTACGATTATAAATAGGAAAAACGCCTTTTACTTACCAAACTGTCGTTATGCAGAGCAGACCTAAAAATGATGTATATATCTTATACCGCGTGGAATCTCGCAAACACTTACATGGCTGAAATTAATAATGACGCCACCGACAAAACAGCATTACAGCACCAGTGAGTTATCTAAGAAAGCATAAGAACTTCTTACAGTTTACTTGAAGTCTACCCCATACACACGTGCGGGTGCCCATTTAGACCTAATCTATGTAAAGGATAACTCAGTAACATGCTCGCATATAAATAAAGAGATATAGAGAGACTAGAATTGAGAGAAACCCTTTTTCAAAGTGATTTCCGTTGAGCGGTGCATTACTGAGTTATCTCTTACGTAGATTCATCAGAAATGCCGTTATTATTTTTATGTAGTTTACTTTCAGGCTTGCTTGAACCGACCAATGATCAAATGTATTTTGAACATGACAATCCCTGTTTATATTTGTTTAAGATGTTAAGGCTTCGCTTGAAGGAGATTTAAGCGATATATTTAACTGTTTGAATGACCACACATCAGATTTCATCGTTGACACTTTCACAAAATATAATAAATATTTCTCGCAGTGTTGTGTTTTCCTGAGTAAATGAAGAACAGTGAGAAAAGTAATTTCGAAATCATTGTCATTAGCATTTCAAAATTATTTAAACAATGATGTAGCTGTTTTAGCCTTTGTATTTGAACTTTCATATATATCACTAAAACCAAATTTTAACTAAATCACTTCTTTTTTTCCTCTTCTTTTCTCTACTCACTAAAAGCGAGAAAAACCAATATAATTCTCAAAAATTAGCTGGAATGTTGACATTTGTGTTTGGTTTTGCAAAGAGAGAGTTCAATTCTATGCACATATAGAACTGCATACTAAATATAAGTCGAGTGCATATATTGGATATGCAAACAAAGTGTAACACTTTCAGTAAGTTAAGCAAATATATACTTAGATCAAAAGTATACTTGCTCTAGATTCAAAGCCGTATTAAACATACGAATTTCCTACTTCACTTTTAAGCTGAAGCTTGCATAAAGACAAGTGCTTAACATTTTAGGCACAAATGTATGTGTATATATGAATGTATGAATATATGCACACACACACATACCCACATATACATACATATATGTGTGTGTGCATATGTTTGTATCTGCGTCTATGTGTGTTACGTATGTGTTCACTATACATATCGTATATACGCATAAAAGCAAATACAGTTGTTTATATCAGCACTATATGGGGCCTGACTACGTCATAGAATAATTTCCCTGAAACAACGTCCCCTGTGAGAGACATCAAAATGTGTTCATTTAAAGGCATGCAAATACAAATATTAACATGTTAACAGATCTAAGGGAATATATATATATATATATATATATATATATATATATATATATATATATATATATATATATGAATAGAACACCACCATCTATACTAGCTCATCAGTTTAAATTGCGTTGCGCAGTGTGGATTTTCTTGAAGGTGGAACAGATTTTCAATCTAATGATTTCTGGTAGGCACCTCTGTGTATCTTACTGCTTGAAAAATATAGTACGCTACGCAAAGCTGTCGCAAGACTTTCAGCAATAAGCAGAGTCTGAAAGAACTGATCTAACTCTATATTTGTTAAAAGACTCTGCTTGTAAAAGTTTTATATAAAAGTAGTTTGACGTTTGCTAGTCAATGAACCGAGTTTACCCTTTTGTTTTTATAGTCTGATCGAAATATTTCATTTATATTGTAAATTCTGAAGAGAATGTTATATGGCCCCCACCCTTTTTATCATACATCTGAGAACTTTTGTTTGAAAAATAAAAATATTTGTCTTGACTTAACGGCACTCCTTAAATTAATATTGCTCCGCAATAAAATGCCGATAGTAATGGTTCCTTTTGATCAATTATCGTCAAACCGTTATCAGTGATGATAACGGGATATTCATTCTTTAACCGTGTGGTATTTATTAGCGTATCTGCAAATCTGAGCAGGAATCATATTATCGTCATCTAAAATAGCTCTTAATATGAGTTCGAAGGTGACAAGCCGGCAGAACTGTTTGCACGCCGGCGAGCTGGCAGAAACGTTAGCACGCCGGGTGAAATGCTTAGCGGTATTTCGTCTGCCGTTACGTTCTGAGTTCAAATTCCGCCGAGGTCGACTTTGCCTTTCATCCCTTCGGGGTCGATTAAATAAGTACTAGTTACGCACTGGGGTCGATATAATCGACTTAATCCGTTTGTCTGTCCTTGTTTGTCCTCTCTGTGTTTAGTCCCTTGCGGGTAGTAAATAAATACGCATTTCGTCCGTCTTTACGTGCTGAGGCAAAATTCTGCCGTCGCCGATTTTGCCTTTTATCTCGTCATGGTAGATAAAATATGTACCAGCTGAGCACTGAAGTCGACGTAATCGACTTACCTCTTCCCCAATTTTGCGGGCCTTCTGACAAAATTTGAAATCAATATTTGGTTTAATTAGAGCGATGAGCTCGCAGAATCGTTAGCACGACAGGCAAAATGTTTAACGGAATTTCGTTCGTCTTTGTGCTCTGAGTTCAAATTTTGCCGAAGTTGACTTTACCTTTCAGCCTTTCAGGGTCGATAAAATAAGTAGCAGCTGAGCATCAGTGCTCAACTGCTATTTATTTTAACGACCCTGAAATCGACTTACCCGTCCCCTGAATTTGCTGGCATTGTGCCAAAATTTAAATCAATTTTAGTTTCATCGATGTTGCACAAGAACAAAATATTATGAAGAATGCAAGAAATAGCTGTGGCTATAATGCCTTTCTCAAAGCCTTTCCTGACATATATGATAGAAAATAGCTTCAATTACGTCTAGAATCCCGGTCATTGACTAGAAGTTCATATCTTACTCTACTGCATTAAACAGTAGTTTCTTAATATTAAAGCTCTTCCTTGCCGCTGTCCTCGTTGACATCCTATTTATTCTCGGTTTATTTCTCCTCTTCTTAAATTGGGCAGTAACTCTGTAATCATTATTACATTACGGGAAATCAAGGTAAATGGTTCTATTTATTTTATTCAACTGATTTATATGTGTATTTATTCCATTATGTATTTATTTGGTTATTCAGTACAGGCGAAATAGGGGTTGTTGAAAGAATGCTTTCGATATTCTTATTTTGCCGACAGCATCGAGAAGGAAATGCTGCCATGTAGATTTACTGTATAAATGAAGTCAAAAGGCAATGTAATGAAGAATGCGTCTATGGTGATATTGCAGTGTAATGTAAAGTGCAGGGTGTTGGTAGGGAAATAATGTTAAACAGTAACCGGATATATAAAGATTGACCAACCGAACTATGATTGATGGCAGATTGATGGATTACTGAAGAACAGTAATATTTCATTGATTACTTATTTGCTGTTTGAAACTGACTAGTTATCTTGAGTGAGATAATTGAATATTGTTGTGGCAACCAGAGGAAAGAAAATTTCCATCCTTCCCTTCGCTCTCTAGCCAGCAAACCAGACGTTGTTGACATAATTACAAACCGTTTTGCACGGGGCGAGAGATGTAATTTATTGACAAGAGAAAAATCTTAAACAAATTTAGGACATACCGTAAAGAAAACACAAATACACATACAAACACACACACTCCCCTTCTCTCCCTCTCTCACTCAGGCACACATAAACACACACACACACACACACACAGAGACACACACACACGCACAGGCACACACAAGCAGAAAAACAAATGCTTGCGAGGATACAAAGAAACAAAACATAAGGAAACATACAGACAAGCACACATATCTATGTTATTTTTTTGTTCGGATGTGAGTTCATGTATGTATATATATATGCTCGAATGCGTGTGTGTATTTGTGCGCGTATGTATATGTGCACTTGGGTCTGTGTGTATGTTTGTGAATACAAACATACGCACACATTCATGCGCAGATAAAATAACCATTCAGATACAGTGATTCAGAGGAGAAGTAAAAAGAGAAGCGATACAGAAAGAGTAATAGAAAACGAGAGAGAGAGAGAGAGAGAGAGACGATATAAGCACACAAAGTATTCGTGTTTACGTTAATGAAGGTCCAAATACGGAGAAAGGAGATGGAAGAGTGGAAACGACACAAATATAATCGCATCCGATGGTGGGCGAGGGAAAGAAATTTTAATGCGCGTACGCTTACACAGAGAGATAAGGAATTATTCAAGGAAAGAATGGGCGAAACAAAAGACACACACAGACACACAGAACCGAAGAAAATTTCACACGTTCTCAAAAACTTATACACATTTTATACATTTTTCTAAGAATGCTTAGCAGGAAGAGGTAAATCAATTTAAAAATCAAGATTTATTTTATTTTATAGTTCTGATTTACTTAATTTATACTGCTCGGTTGGTAACTCAGTTTAAAGTAGAAATTACTTTCGAATTATAGTGAAAAAAAATTCAAAGCGGTCTAACGAAATAAATTAATATAATGAATAAAATTGGTTTAGTTTGATTTGACTGTAGTTTAAATTTCGTTTGACTTATCGCGCTTTATATCTCATTTCCTACAAAGAAAATTTAGTTGTACATTTTGTTGTTTTGAATAGTTTTCTCATAGAGTAAATTTCATGCTATGTTTCTATAACAATCCTCCTACGCTGTGCAGCAAAATACAAAGCTCTTCCTTCTTAGTGGTAAACAATTCAATGAATTCACTACAATCACAGCACGGTGACAATTTATGTACATACATACATGCGTCCATACATGTGGGTGTGTTTATGTGTGTTTGTGTATGTGTGTGAAACCCTTGGTGTACTTGCTAAAATATAAGCACCAACACAAATGCATTCGCACGTGTAAAATCAGAATGCATACACTACATCACA
>NC_043003.1:35155069-35215069 GCF_006345805.1 Octopus sinensis
ATGTAGGCAGGTGGTAAATAACAACAATGAGAACAAAAATAAACAATAATTCAGAATGCAATTACATTCAATACCATTCATTATGACTAAGACAACTATCATCATCATCATCATCATCATCATCAGTTATCAAAACCCAATTTTATTTCCAGTGTTGGAAAATCCCTCATCCCTTACCCTCTTGCATATTCATCAATCTCCCGGCAATCTTCAAGTCTGAATTAGTCCCCTTCATGAAACATATCCTTCTTCCCTGGGAATAGTGAAGACGAATACGATGTCGTAGCATCACTTGAGGCTATAACACAGCTACGAATGCAAAATTTAGAGAAACGTGCATAATACTCCGAACGATTATATAAACGAGTTCAACGAATGGTCCGGCTACTCATTTGAATATCAAATTTATTTGGTGTTGCTTTAAGTCAGGATAATCTTATGTTTATTGGGAATCACTCTATTTATATTGTATTTACTAGCTCATCGCCTTATGTCAAACGAGCCACCCCTTCAACGTATCTGTGTGTAGATCTTCCTAAAAATTTTCAGTAACAATAGAAATTAGAGAAAAAAAACTGAAACGGTTTTATTATGTTAAACAAAATCTATCATCGTTATATTTTTATACCGATATATAGCTGCAGATAAGCTTCTATGTATTTACCTAATGTAAATACAACGAGAAAGATGAATATACAGCTGCATGCGTCCGGGGGTAATATCTCTTAAAAACGTGCTGTGTTTGAAAATGTGATATCTATCAGAGCGTAGACGAAAATCTTCCCGGCAGCAGCTAGTGAAGACGCTAGATGCATTCTGACACGTTGAGATTTCATAATAGCGTGTACCCACAGATAACCGCAAATTTAGTTAGTTGCCGCCGATATATAGAAAATCAGTGAATAATTGAACAATGTTCGACTCCATCCAATATATATTGCATATAGCGAATATGCAATAAACCTACCATCACCAAAAGAGCTATCATGTTTGGACGAATACGGCAGTATATTCACCTTTCACGATGCATTTATATTAAACATGTTACAGTGGTGAGTATTTTAGTCTGACAATGTAACAGACTTCTATAGACCCGAACGGTGATTCGCAACACCAGTTATTATTTATTCACTGCTTTCTTATACATCGCTGGCAACAAATTTCATCTCAGCATAACTTTGGAATAGACACATGGGAAACAGGTGAATGAACTAATTTAAATGCAACAGCTTTTTGATCTTTATTTATTTCTTTGAATTATTAATTATCACCATGGCTTTCACTTATTTAGGGATTTTTCGAAAATGGTTGTATCTCATCAATACAGGAAGTATCGCTTTTAATGAAAGTTTGTCAGTGCTTGCTTCCCAGTGTAAGAGTTGAGACCTTCCCTCAAACACACACATCCACGCATATACATAAGCATACATGAACCGTTAGATCATCGAAGAAAATCATATACAATTACGTTTTTCAAATAATGCACATTTCTTTATAGTTGTGTGACACATTAGATGAATTGACAAGGACGAAACAATAGAATATCGTAGTCATGAATTTCTGACGAGCTATGATCAGGAAAGGCGAGAAGCCTTCCCAATCGAGAAACATTATGAAGCCCAGAAGTTAAAAGTAATCCAAAACTTAGCAATGCAAGAACATATCTGCCACGTAAATAGACCCAGTGATGTACTGCATATGTAGCAACTAACTTAGACCTGAGTTGAAGGTATACGCGCACAAACCAGGATGCGTTTACTAAAATACGTTCATATGCATAGATGCATACACACAAATGCAACGCATTAACTGCCAAACAAATTCATAGATACAAATACACACACACACACATACATACATACATATATATATATATACATACGCACACACACACACACACACACACATATATATATATATATATATATATATATATATATATATATACGTACTTAAAAGCATACGAGCATACATGCACACTTTTATATATTAGAGTGAATCCAGTCTGAACATCGGTGGGATATAAGTAGCTAAGGATTACTATTAATCTTCAAGATTCTGCAACATTGTATTCTATACAACCAGAATTTTGGAATGTTGTTATTAGGATTTGCGTTGACAACTTTATATCTAAATGCGATTCAAAAGTAATAATAATAATAATAATAACAATAATAATAATAATAATAATAATAATAATAATAATAATAATAATAGTAATAATAATAATAATAATAATAATAATAATAATGATAATAACAATAACAACAACAATAATCATATATAGCAAAATATATGCGCTTGTGTAGAGAATATAATCAGGAACACACATTCACATACGCATAGATATATACTTACATATGCAATATACATGTATGTATGTATGTATGTATGTATGTATGTATGTATGTATGTATGTATGTATGTATGCATGTGTGTATATATATATATATAATATATATATATATATATATATATATATATATATATATATATTGTGCATGTGTGTGTGTGTAGACAATGATGATAAGTTAAAGTGCAAAGGCGATCAAAGACATTCACCTACATATATACCTATACCAATGAGAGCGTACAAAATATGCATGTATGTATATATATGCATCTATGCATGTATGTATTATGTACTTTGTATCATGTTTATATGTGTGTGTGTGAGTGAATGTAATAATTCAGTTATGTGTGGCAATATTCTGTTTGTCTGAGGCAGTAGTAGCGCTATTAAAACATCTGAAGTCACGGAGCCATCCTCCGTGGATTCAAAAGGCGAGGCAGTAATACTGTTCCGTGTTTATCAGTCCGGGAATATTCATTCATTCACCTCTCTAATACTTTCATCCGAAATGAAATTGTTATGAGCAATGGAAATGAGGTGGATCTATAAATATATTGCACTTTGAAGGTATTAACATATTTATGTACGCTTGTGCGTGTATGTGTATGATTGTCGTTCGCTTATGTGTTCAAGTGTATTTCTGTATATGCATGAGTGTGAGAGAGTCTATGCATGTTTATGTGTGCTGTTGATGTTGTTGTGTGTGTGTTTGTGTGTCATTGTATGTATGTAATAATGACTATTTTCAGCTGAGAGCTTGAACCTTTTATACGCTTCCTATTCATATATGCCTTAAACAGATAGGACAATAAATAAAAAGAGCTCTCTTTGAGTTTTATGTCCATTATATCATTCGTCGGTGTATAGCGTTGCCGTTTATAGAAAACCTAGGATTATGTACAGCCGTTGACCAGGTTAACAAGCTCGTGCTGTGGACAAACTTCATTTTGTTTAAAGACCCCCTCAGCGAAAACAAGGTGTCATTCAAAAGTTTTCAACCGTTGCCTATTCTAGCAACGCAATCAGTACGGGTTGGTCAATTGGGAAGTCAAGCATGAAACTGTAAAACATAGCCAGTTCTAAACTATCCGTATGTAGTCAACATGTTCAGCAATTGAGTAGCAATGGAAGAATTCTAACCTTAACAAGGCTATTCCCGCCAGGCAATGGACAAATTTATAAATCTATAATCATTGAAAATGAACAAGCAGATACTTGAAGAAGAATATCAGGTCACCTTTATGTTCTCCGTTCTGACTTACAATTTACGTAATATTATCTTTACGAGGCTGCTCTATTTTGCATAATGTCCATGCTTTTCCCATGTGTTTCCATTCTACATATTATTCAGATTATATGCTATCGGCAGTCAACATGTTATTCTCTTCAAATAACGTGCGCAATCTACATAATAAGGTGTCTTTTGAAGTGTACCTAATCTATCCTCTTCATAAACAGTCTCCAATTTATATATTGCCTTTTATCAAAGGCATTACAAAAGCTATTCCCAACAAGGATTAACTTTCAGACACTGATTTCCCAGCGAAAACAGCCTATGTATATGTGGATAATATTGAAAACCGATCGGAATAAGTCCTGTACTAACACCGCCTCTACGAACAGCATTGGCAGCACAAGCCAACATGAGCACCTCTACGTGGCCACGCGACTTACGAGAAGTAGCAGCCAAATTTTTCCCAAGTAATATCTTGAGTAAAGAATACATGCAACGTTGTGAACCAAGATATATAAAAATGTTAGGTAGTCATAGATGGAAAGAAGACAATGAGAATAGGACTTCCATTGCCCAGAACTGTTATGGAATTAAGTAGTGAGAAGAATCTTTCCGGATACGAAGTGCTAGACGGAAGTACTACGATTGGTTTTCAAAGAAAGATTTCACGGAGACGAGAGATGATGCCTACATACGAAAATGTTTACAAGCATGAAAATACAGTACTGTTTTACATATCTGCAGCACTATATTGTTAACGCCATGCCACACCATATTGTACGCCTTCTACGATTTCACTGCATTGAAGTCTCTGATACCACATACTTACCTACTAAGTACTACCTTCCACTATACTTCTGTTGTGTGTGTGTATGTGTGTATGTGTGTGTGTGTGTGTGTGTGTGTGTGTGTGTGTGTGTGTGTGTGTGTGTGTGTATGTGTGTGTGTGTGTGTGTGTGTGTGTGTGTGTGTGTCTAATTGTAGCATGGTCTGCTATTCATATATCTAGGATTTATGATTTTGCTCCACGAAACTGGTTACAACTGGAAAATGTTCTTAAGCTCAACGACAACACTGATTTACAATTAATGACATTAAGACATTTGCTATTGATAAACAAGAACCACAACAACTACAACAACAGCAACAACAACTACCAATACTCGACAGCTACTTCTACTGGAAGTGCCTGTGCCCTTTTACAATAAGTATTCTACTAGAAGTGCCTGTGCCCTTTTACAATAAGTATTCTTTAAAACGTAACGCAATTACTACCGCCATAACGACTATCCTTCTCCCTTCTGTCCTCAGCATTTACAAATTGTCTAATTCCTGTAACAGAATCATGATTGTAACTGTTGCAAAAATCGACAAAATAAGCACGAACATTAGCGAATCCACAAATATTGCCATAACTAAGGTTACTAATACAGTGGCTCACAGCCGAGATATGGGGTATATAAAGCATATATCGATATATATATATATTACTTATTTTATATGACTACACCTGTGTGTACCACTCTGAAAATAGACACCCTATTACAAAGACGCATACACAACTATTAACAGTACTGTGAATATAAACTACAAACACTACATTTCAATCAGCTACTTATATTTACCACAATCATTATTAGCAACGCAACTAATGTTACTACCATCAATTCTCACACCACTAACAACAACACGTAAACCAACTATTGCCGTCAAACAGGACCCCAGCTACCGCTTCAGCTGATATTTATAATCACTGAAAATATCATACTCCCGATGGTTTTCTAAAGACATATTAGATGCAAAAACCGCAGCAGCTATTCGTCATTCAGAAACTTTTACGCATAATGCTGTAATGTGAAAATAATATACTCTTTCCAACACACTAGGTGTGATATAAGTACTTGCTTAATGCATAGACGATTTCAGAAACTCTCGAACAATAGAATACAATTGGCTACGATTTCTACCAATGTTGATTACAACATCCTATTAAAATCTAAGTATTTTTCAGAAAATATTTTTTATTTCAGACATCTTCATCGGTCGATAAATATATATTTAAGATTCCATTACCAACGTTTTGTTCAAGAGTATATACGTATACGTCTAGTGGCATAGATATACACATACTTGCACACATTTCATATAGAAAATGTTGTTAAAGAAATAAGAGTGTTTTAAAAGGATGCATCATATAAAATATAATAAACCTAATAACTCAAGTCTTGAATTAGGTCCAATGGAAAACATTTCGAAGCGAAACCATCCACGAAGTATATTTTATATATACAAATACATATATTTTATATATACAAATTCAAAAAAATAAAGCTTTTGTATCTGTACTTGTATGACTTCACGCCATACACAAGTCATAGATACACAAAAATACACACATGCACGCTCATGTTGTCATATATACACTGTTATATACACCCATACAGATGATTATATTTATGTAAAAATTTTACGTATGATTTTATTTCCGATATGTTAGCAAGTGTAGTATTTTAATGAATCCACAAACCTTAACAAATATTCACATAGACATATACACACAAATGGTTCAAATATTTGGCACAGGGTCAGCAGATTTTGAGTGGTGGGAAGTCAATTAGGTCGATTCCAGAACTTGATTGATACTTGCTATTTAGACCCCGAAAGAATGAAAGACAAATCGACCTCAGCGGAATTTGAGCTCAGAACGTAATGACGGACGAAATGCCACTAAGTCCTGGGTGAAAGTGGTCGTACCAGCTCGCCGCCTTAAATATATGCGCAAATAAGGTATTCGAGATAACGGGAGAAATCATCCTTACTGCTAGAAATACCAGTCAAATTTATGTGAGTGACTGTTCTCAAGAAAGACAAATTCATTTACCAACGTGGTTTTGTTGTATTGTCAACAAAAAGGCGCCACAATCGATCCAGTCATGGGGATGCTAAAAGCCTGTTTCACCAACACACCAAAAATTTGCTTGCATGAAGTTTTAAAGAAAATTTATCCAAATATTTGGCTCTAATAAAATGATTTATAACACATCAATGAGAAAGTGATAGAGGATAAGCTAGACAGATAGACGGAGAGAGAGAGAGAGAGAGAAAGAGGGGGGAGTGTGTGTGTGTGTGTGTGTATGTGTGTGTGTGTATGAGAGAGAGAGACTAACAGACTGAGGCAAATGGACAGAGACCTGTGGAATGACGAGCAATCAAAAATGAAAAATTATTTATTGTTTTGTGAATTTAAAACCAAAATATTAGAATGAAAGATAATATACATATATGATAATATACACTAGTATTGTTTTTTTTTTATTTTAAACAACAAACTGCTATGGGTAAGAGAAAGTAGATATAAAATATATTGTTTCAACAATACGATAAGAATGAAAATCCAACTGAGAGTAAAGACATTTGTATTTAAAATTTTAACGCAGTGAAATAGTTACAATGAAATATCTTTTATTGTTTTGCTTTGTTTGTTTTCTTTCTTTTCATTTTTATTCTGAAAGATTTGTACTTATTTATGCCCAAAAGTAGACCTATGACCAAAGTTTTTTGGGCTGCGATCATTGTTTCAGGGTTTCTATAACTAATGCTAAAAATTCTACAAAACTCCTTAAAGTAATAGCCAAATTTTCCTTCTTCAAAATCACATATTATTGTCTGTAAACAAACAAACAAAAACAAAAATTACTGTTTGGACAGCGTACACAGGGATGATGAAATGCGCCGTTTATAAAGTGATTCTACAATTCATAACATGTAAATATATAAGACACGCTTGTAAATCCATAAAGAGGAACAGAAGAAACATGATATGTGACGAGCTGCGTACGGACTAGCGAGGAGTCTTACACGCCAACTATTTGATATAGTAGGCAAAAAATACCATTGAACATATTCCTTATCAAAATTTTACCTAGAATTATTAATAAGTAAAACAAAAATCTTAAGCCGAGTTTCAGAATAACCTTACTACAAGCCTCATATTTCTCCACTTGTTAATGATCAGATCATAAATTTCTGTATATTTCAAAATCACACGAAATCACAACAGTGCCAAAAATATTTTCATCCTTTGTTTTTCATAGGAGCTGATAGCTTTTTAAATGGGACACCATGAATATTTGTTTAGGATTAAGTGATTATTTTCTTGTCGTTTATTTATTTATTTTTCATCTTAATATTATTGCTTGAAAGAAATCTCATAAACGGCTATAATTGATTGAATCGGTGAAAATATATGAGAATTTGAAAGCCGAAGAGAAGACAACTGTGAGGCACACACACACACAAAAAAAAAAGGATTTTAAAGTGAAACATAAAATAAAATGTGTGCATATGTTCATCAATGTATTTCGTAAAAATTTGAGGATTTTATGCTTGTGCGCGAGTGTATGTGTAAGTGCGCATGTGTAACATAACGCATGGCTGTAGAAAGTAAGAAAACAAGCAAAGACAAAGAGAAAGAGAGGGAGTGGATGCGGGGGGGGGGAGATGGCGAGAAAAGTCAGAGCAAAGGAAGAGGAGAGAAAAAGTTAAAAGAAGCGAGGTTGTAAGAGAATGTGCAGTGATATGTGTGCGCGTGCCGCATGGCAAAGCATGGCTGATAAGGGTTAGGATGTTAGGGTGTTGCAGACAGATATAGTAAATGATGGGCCACAGAGGGTAACGGTATATACAGAGGAAAGGAGGTGGTGAGCATACAGAGAAAGAGCGAGAGCGAGAGAGAGTCAATGGGGTAGAGGGATAATATATGTGTGTGTATGTGTATGTGCATGCGTGAAAGATAATTAATATGTTGCAGAATGTGGTAGAACTACAAAGAAATCGTGAAAGCAAGAAGGATTCTATCTGAAGCGATGTGTGTGTGTGTGTGTTTTTGTGTCTCCCACTCTCTCTCATTATCTCTGTCTCTATGTCTCTGTCTGTCTCTCCCTTTCTCTCTCTCTTTTTTTCTCTCTCTCTCTCTACCTCCGTGTATGTATGTATGAATGTGTGGTCTTATATGTATGTGAGTGTGCGTGTGTGTGCGTGTTTGTGTACATATACATATATGTGTGTGTGTTTGTGTGTGTGTGTGTAAATATGTGTATGCGTGTTTGTATGTGCGTGTAAGTGTGTGTGTGTGTGTGAGAGAGAGAGAGAGAGAGAGAGAGAGCACGCACACTAATGTATTCATGTGTTGGCTAGACATAAATCGAGAGGGTAAAACTCATTTTGGTAGAGAAGTATGAGTGCAAACATATTTTAATGAGACGGAGGGACGGAGAGGAGGGGAGAGAAACAAGGAGACAGAGGAACAAGGAAAGTCGGTTGAAAACGAAAACTGATATATGGAGAGAATTGATAAAAAGAAAGAAGTAGAAATCATGACGCGAGGGAAAATATGAAGCGGTAACACATATAAAGAGAGAGAAGGATAGATAAATAGATAGATAGATAGATAGAGAGAGAGAGAGAGAGAGAGAGATCAATGAGTGAGTGAAAGGGAGAGAAAGACAGAGACAGTGAGACCGGGAGAAAGGAAAACTAATACACAGACACAGGGGAGAAAATGAAAGATAAAGAGAAAAAGAGAGTTTGAGAGAAAGCCCGAAAAAGACAGAGGAACATATTGAGGCTGATCGAAGCGTGTGGTATGCGCGTGCGTGTATGTGTGTGTGTCTGAGTGAAAGTGTATGAGTGTGTGTCCGTGTGTATGTGGGAGAGAGAGGGAGAGAGAAGGAGTAGGGAATGAGAATGGAGGAGAAAGTTGGGATATTTTAAAACGAAAGGTTTAGGGGAAAGGAATTTATGCGTGTTTGAAGACTATAAAAGTAGAGAGTGAATGCCAAAGGTCACAATGGGGCAGGAGATGAACAAAGAAGCGGGGGATATAATGCACTTGTGTATGTGTATGCATGTTCGAGTGTATGTGTATGATGCGTTTGTTATACGTAAGCGCGCCTTTATTGCATCTGTGTTTGTTGATGAAGGAAACGTGGATTTGTGCGTGCTTGAAAGAAATAGATATTTAAATGAGCAGAGAAAAAGGCGTTGGTGTTGGAGAGAGAGAGAGAGAAAGAGAGAGACAGAGGGTAAGAGAGAGAGAAGGGGAATGAGGAAGAGGAAGCTGTGTGTGTGTGTGTATGTGTCAATACAGCAACCTATATGTGCGTGCCTGTGTAAATGTTTTTGATTCCTTGCATATGTATGTGAATGCGATTGGAACGCAATAAAGAATATCCGTAAAAAGTCAGTAAAAAGAGAAAGCAATGTGTTTGTAAATATAATTGTAAAAATTTTGACATGTGTAAATGTAAATATCAGAGCTTTAAATGGCAGACACATGAGGATATCCTCTGAAAAGCTGGTTTCCTATCCACTCCGGGTTAAAAACTTTCCATGATATACGGCAACGGATACCCCTAGTAACATTGATTAGTAATTTAGGTACAAGGGCTCTTATTTTTGAGGGTTGGTATATTCAATTTTATGAACCTCACTCCCCAATACTTGAGTGGAGTTTATCGATCCAGATGAATGAAATTCAAAGTAGATTTTGATGGGATTTCAACACAAATTAAAGAGCCTTAATTGTGTATTGTTCGTTACTGTCCGACAAATTCTTCTATTCTGTCGTTCTGTACAACTAGTAATATTGATTTCTAACTTTGATGCAGACCATGTAGGAAGTATCAGGTCGTTTAAATTAACTTCGGTAAAATGGTAATATACGATTTCAAGTTCTTTTGGCCGTCATCTGTACGAGTCGAACGTCCATATATTTCGAGGTTTCTTTGCATATCTGGTGCGAATATGGAATGAAAGCACGTGCAAAATTTATCTAATCAAGAAGCATAAAGATAGAACCTGCATAATGAAAGTGTTTCTGAATATTGTGGCATTTTTACCATTCTCTGTTCTACCACACATTTGTCGTACCCCTAATCTCTACACGGGTACGGTTAGAACATATTTAGTTTATTGTGGTCTTGTATTTTTTACTTCCTTCCACGATACTCAAGCTTTTAATTTTTTTTCATTTCATAATATCAATATCATCAAAGTACCTTAATATTTTGAAAGATGCTTCCTTTCTGATTGAGAAATTATAATTCATTCTACTCTGTCACATCCATTTTCTCTCATTAACTCTTCTTTCTGTCTTCCGTTGTCTTCCGTTGTCTAATTAGCTTCTGTTTTAAATTAGTAATAACACAACTTTATCAATTATTTTATTCTTGAAGCTACTTCGTTACATTTTCCTCTATTTAGTAACTTTTCTTATTTCTTTACTGCCCACAAGGGGTTACACAGAGAGGAGACAAACAAGGACAGAAAAACGGATTAAGTCGATTATATCGATCCCAGTGCGTAACTGGTACGTATTTAATCGACCCCGAAAGGATGAAAGGCAGAGTCGAACTCGGAACGTGAAGACAGACGAAATACCACTAAGTATTTCACCCGGCCTGCTAACGTTTCTTTCAGCTCGCCGCCTTATAACTTTTAATAACTTTTCTTACTAACAGAAAAAACGCACACAGACACACATTCTGTAGGTAACACCCACAAATCCAAATATCCCCTAATTCGAATTTCGTTCATTCATGCACTGAAGAAAATACTTGCTCAAGCACATATTTTAGCTTTGTTCGGATATATTTTATCTAAACATAATCTTATTCTATCATCACATTCCAGCCACCACTTTTATCTGCTATTTATAAAATGTCTTTTCAATTATTCTCTTATTTCTAATTTTCTCTATCACACACACACACACACACACACACACATACACATACGCACAAGCACGCACCAGGCACACACACATGCACACACACAGAAATTCGCACATGCATAGAATCATACACACATTCACTCCTTCTCTTGTTTTCTTTCTCAAGATCTTTCTGCATCACAACTTATTCTGGTCTAACGTCTTACATTTTACCATCTAAATTTTCTTTCATTGTAAAGTCTCTCACACATATTCCGTTTTACAATCGCCTATAAGCTCATGCAGTTTACATTCGGCATCGCTTTCTGACCTTCTTTCCTTCTATGACACATATAAAACGGAACTATGTATCTCAAACGCAAAGAACTTAACTTTTCTTAATTTCTATTTCTCTTTCTCACCTTTTCATATACCTCCTCTCTCTCTCTCTCTCTCTCTCTCTCTCTCTGTCACTTGCTAATTCATGTTTGAGTTATGTTTTATTTACTGCTCTATGAAGCTTTTAACTCGTTATTCGAATCCGAAATACAAGAAGATGCCAAAGAAACTTGGAGAGAATGACATACATCTAGAGAATAAAGACATAACTGATAGGAAAAAAAAATGTCTGTCAGGATGTTTGTTCAGTTGAGTAAAGCAATATGTAGACTGGTGTTTGTCGCTTATTGCAGCTGCCTCAACAACAAATAATAGATGATGATGGTGATGGTGATGGTGGTGGTAGTGGTGGCAGTGGTGGTGATGTTGCTGCTGGTGGTTTTTGTGGTGGTAGTTGTGGAGGTTGTGGTTGGAGTCGTCGTAGTCGTGGTCATGGTGACGTCGGTGGTGGCGATCGGATTGTAATAGAGTTATCGTGTAACAAAGATCGCGGAAGACCCAAAAATACGTATATGGGAAAAGGCAAAATCAAATGTATAATGAGAAATATGAAATAAAAGACCGAAAAGAATGATGCAGACATGGAAGAATTGTTAATGTATTGGATCTCATAAAAAAAAAATACAGTGATATGTCTGCTCAGAATTAGTCGTGGCTTCTAAATTTGCAAATATGTAATCGTAATTACTGTTGTGAATACCGGACACTGAATCACTATTGTCATATGAGTGTTAGTTCAGTACTTTTCAAGCTGACAAATACGAGAAAAGTATCGGCCTTACACATTATATGCATGTATGTATGTATCCATACATGTATGTACTTGGCTCAAATCTCATTTGCGGACCCATGAAAAACGAACCTCCACCAACTACTCTACCTATCTATTTGTGCATACCTGTCAATGTCATGTATGCCATGAGGTCTGCAAATCTAACGAAGGATTCTAAAGACATTTTAAGATTCACGAAGATCAAAACATAACTGCAGCTCTTGATGGTCGTATGTATGTATGTATGTATGAGAAAAGTTTTGGGGATCAACTGTAAAATGGCCATTAGTAATGTGAAGGTGCTTGAGAGGAGTGGCAGTAGAAGTATAGAGTCAATGATTTTGCAAAGACGTTTGAGATGGAGGGGGACATTTGTTAAGGATGAGTGATGAGCGAGAGCTAAGCAGCTATTGTATGGTGAGCTTGAAGATGGCAGGAGACCAGTGCATAAGCATAAACTAAGGTTTAAGGATTGTCTTTAAAATGCTCTAATACAGACAGGATTTGCAGCTGGTAATTGGGAGAGGGAAATACAAGACCGTGATGGATGGAGGAAGATAGCGCATGATGGTTGTTCAATGTGAAGTATGAGAGAATAAAGAAGAGGCTTAGAAGGGGAAACCTGTGGAGAGTGAGAGACTGTTGTTTTTCATGAGTGTGGTTTGTGGGCGGAGGTGCTTGAGTAGTGCAGACCTGGTGAGCCATCAAAATTCTCATAGAAATCGACCTATGATAAACAATGATGTAGCTATTAAAATTCATAACAGAACGTGTGTAAAATGTGGAAGGGTGTGCCTCTCAGTTGGAGGTCTAAAAAGACATGTTAAGCGAGTGTTATGGTAGCACCTGTTTCTCTTGCCAGCCAGCATAATTGTCTAGTATGTAATAAAACGTGTAAAAGCTTGGCCGGGCTTAAAAGTCATATAAGGGCATCACATGGCAACAGTCATGAATCATTTCAGTAAGTCTTCTTGGCAATAGCTTTTCTCGAATAACGAGGATGCAGCCGTCATGTATGTATGTATGTGTGTATGTATGTATGTATGTATGTATGTATGTATGTATGTATGTATATATGTATGTATATATGTATGTATGTAAGTACGTATATATATATATATATATGTGTGTGTGTGTGTGTGTGTATGTATGTGCATTCACCAATGGGATGACAAAATAGACTTTGCATTCAAGGTGTGGAACATGTTCCAAATTATGGCAATACCCCCCGCTACACTTACAACCCTCACAGTCCCCTGAAGAATCACATGAGACACCACTATGTAAAACAATGAGTTAGCCAGTATGATTGGATACTAAAAATATGTATGATTTAATTGATAATTTATCATATCCATGAATTGTATAAAAAATTTGCAAGCCTATATATGTCCACAACGAACCGAAGCTTACATGATATATATCACCACTTATATTTGTCATAAAGGTAAAAATCTAAAGTTTAGGTATTTGAATTTCCAATTTCTTCATTATATACAGCTGCTTAAATACAATTCAGTTCAAGCGAATTGATACACAAGAACATTTTTTGATATTAAGTAGTTATTTTATTGTTTATGGTAATTTTCGAATTAAGCATCAAATAGCACTTCAGATTCTACAGTCTAAGGAAAAACCAAGTAGATTTTATTATTAACCACGGTACATAAACATATATGCAAGATTTCACTGGAAACTATTGTTTTACTGTAGTCATTTAAGCCAGATTTACTGATTAAACCAGTGGTTTAACGTGATTAGCCTCTCGCATTCTTTTATAAATAGTATGTGTACGTAAGTTTGCAAATTCCTCATTACATTAGATGAAAGCGTAATGTCTATGATAAATAGCGTATTTTCCCACCACCTTCTAGTTGTGAATTTAGCAAACACAATTTTTAAATTATTAAGTCGAATTAAGATGATAGTCAATTAGTTGACAGCCTGTCAGATTTATACAGGAAGTACAAAAATTTATCGCCCAAACTTCTGGATATTCGAGCTTAATTGCTTTTCGCGAGCTATATGATCTTTTTAGCTTGCTTTTGAGGAGAATGTCTACATTTTTCGTGCATTACTTCATATATATCATAAAACGAAGCATATATTGACATACATGCACATAATTATATATACATATGCATTCGTAAAAACATGCAGATTCACACATACATTAATATGATGTGATATGCTAACATGGATGCATACATAAGCATACTTGTGCAGCTACATCTATACTTACATACATATGTACCTAGTTGACCATCTCTAAATTCTATTGATATGTCCTTTTTTTATTTTGGCTGAAAAATATTTCTAATATTGCATGTGTCTTTCATTAAAATCGATTGTAAATTAAATTTTTTCGATAATATGGAATTTCCACCCATCTCAAATTAACATATAATAAAATATATGAATGATGAAAATAAAAGATATTGAAATATGCCGGCAAATCTATGATATAAGGTAAATGAAATTAAAACCGAGTACTGGTTAAGTAATACAGAAATATAAGAGCAGCAAGAGAATTTTTGAATTATCATCACAGTTTGCACGGTTGGAAGCTGGAAGAATTTGATAAGTTACTAATGAAAGTGTGAATTCATTTAGTCATTTAGTCAAGTTTTCTATAAATGTTGCTAAAAGGAATACATATTTCTTCATCATTTCCTTGAACCCCGAGTTCTTTACTCAGAATTCCGTATCCATTTTGGTAATCAGCATGTCTGGTTTCATAGACGGAATTCATAAAATGATATAAAACCAACATTTATTATCACATTACGACAGCAGTAATTTGACACTGTAGTAAATTGGTTCATTAACAACAAGGAAATCGATATTTTTCCGTTCGAAGTCCTCAACCCATCAACACGTAAGCAAATTGAGAATTGTAACAATATCTTGTGTGTTGCAGCAATGGACAATGGATAAATCCTTTAAGTAAACCTTTTGTAATCAACTTTTTAATAACGTTGAAACTATTCACATACATACAATAGGCTTTTCGTTGCAGCTGAGTTTTTATTGGTTCCTTTATGTAGATATTCTTTCTCTTCAATTCAAACACTGCACCGCCTACATGCACTCATATTAGCACACCCCACCCGCGCGCACACAAACACATACACACACACACACACCTTGCACACACTCACACACATTGGCACCTATTTATCTCTAACCATACGGAAGATACTATTTTCACCCTTACCAAATAGAATCTTTTGTGAAAAGGAGGTTTAATTACTCCAGATCGTTATTATATCAACGCTGGATTCTATCATCTTTCTGACACTGCAGTCATGTGACTAAAGGCTCAACTATGAAAGTGTCACCGGCATGTCATCCATTTTAGGATTCATGATTTTCTAATGTTTATTTCCAATATTATCGGATCCACCACACAATATTATCGCCATCATCGCTGTGATTGCCATCGTAAATATCGTTCTACTTTCGTCGTGACAATTGTTCTTGTGGCTTAAACTATTCCCCCGCTCATAATGTCTATGTCTAAGTATACGTATTTCTCTACAGAAATATGTTAGAGAAATGGGAGTACGCATTCGCATATTAATATAATCATAACGAAATAAAGCGTATAGATATTCAAAGTTATGAAAACACGAATACTGGCTGGCACTTCAAACGGAATTTAAATTTACACAAAAGCAGGTAATTACAGAAAATAGTAAAAACTAACAAACACTCAACTAAATGGAACCAATGAAATTTCCCAACGTATCGGTACAAATTAAAGATGCCGTTTGTACGAAAACAAACTCTTTGGAAAGATATCCAAATATTCTATCCAAATACCTAATCATGCATCTGCGGGTTGATGCAATACGCTTGCATATCTTGGGCTCAAGCCAAAGTGAATCAGATTGAAATAGCTGAGAAAACGTGCACAACTGTATATAATTTCCTATAATGAGAAGAGAATCATTTAGAGAAAGAATCAACACAGTTGTTATTATTTACTCCCAACTCTGATCTATCAGACCTACGATCAAAGGCATTCCAGTCTTAACTGTCCCTTTTTTTCTTTTTTTTTCTCTCTCAGACATAAATGTAGGACTCCTCGATATAATATGTCGTTTATTAGACTAAACTTAAAGTTTGATTTAATACAAATAATCTCTTCTTTGGATACTTTTGGTGATGACCCTCATGTTGTTCGCATTCGAGATACATCTCTGGTCTGAGGCTAATATCTACAGTTCCATGTATCTCTGAGCCACTGACAAGGGACATGGCTCTGCATAAAATTACTTTAAGATATTACAGAAATTGTGATACATTGTATGTAAGCAGTTATTTCTTATAATCAGGGTGACCAGGTAGAAGTTCCCTCGTCGGAAGATATAAATCACTGTTCTTTTTCCCCCATGCTCTTTAAATTTAGTTTAGACGAAAATGAGGAATATCTCTCCTCCGTCGTCATAATCACTCAAAATCATACAAAAAATAATTAGTTTTCTTATGTTGGGAACATTTGTTACAGAAAAGGAACTGTTCGACTTCATTTTGTGCATTTATTTTTAAATTAAAGCTAAACACAGGTATGTATGTATGTATGTATGTATGTATGTATGTACGTATGTGTATGTATATATAATATATATATATATATAATATATATATATATATATATATATATATATATATATATATATATATATATATATATATAATATATATATATATATATATATATATGTATGTATGTTTATATATAATGACGCTGTTAGTAAGAGAACTTCAGGAAAGCTATTGGTATTGTTTACATTCTGAGTCTAAATTCCACTGGCTTCAAATATACTTTTCTTCCTGTGAGATTTGATAAAATGAATCGCTAACCAAACATTGCTGTTGAATTCACTGGCACTTACAACTCCAGAAATATTTGGAATTGGCTTATTGTATACAAAGTATTGCATTCGTGATCTTTTAATTATTACCACTATTGAACTGGGTGATGTATTCTTCAGGAAAAACGGTTTCTTACAAGTCATTCTAGTAATCCTGCAACAGAGTGGCACCCCGTAAAAGAAGTGGGAAATGTATCCCCCTTTCAGCTCAGGCCGGGTCATTCACCCTTTTCTTGATACTACACACGAGTACACACGCACACACACACGCACTCACGAGCGCGCGCATATATATATATATATATATATAGTTGAAAAGGGGTTTAAGAGAGACCATACAAATTAAACATTGTAGTTTGAGTTATTTAAAATATAACTGGTTTCGGTGTATCCGTCTTATAAAATATTATAAAGAATTACTTTTGGAAGTACGAGAGAAAAAAAATTGTGTTTTAACAGTTTGTACCTATATTTTGAGTTCTTCGAACTCAAATATAGGTACAAAATGTTAAATTCCACGCGCACACATATATACACCCAATACCTTTTAAATTTCTTTGTCTAAAGCAACGAGACGATCTCTGGAGTATGGTATTGCCTCATTGGTGACATGTGAAAATATTTCTAAACATATTTGCGTACAATAGAAAACTAATGTGTTTATCAGTTATTAAATACAAGTGAAGATATATTCAAAGAGAAAAACGTAGAGACGGGGAAAAAAGAAAAAAGAAAAGGAAATGTTGTTTTAAGACGGATGTCTCTTAATTGAACTAACGTACACCACCACCCGTCTAAAAGGCTTTAATTAGCTTCCTACCCTAGCGTAACAAAACTTGTGCCCGATACTTTCAACATTCGCACGTGCGATAATTTCTTTTTAGCAAACTTTATTTCAGTGAAGTTGAAATTTTTTTCTAAAAAAAATATTTCTGTTTTAGTTAAACATGCTGTTCAGTTCTATTTTATAATGCAAATCAAAACACAAAACGTTCTCCGACTCACGCAAAATTTTCAGTCAGTCACCTTAGAAGAAAAGTAATGTTTGCGTGTAAAGACGTTTTTCTTTTCTTTTCATCTAGGCAATCAATGGTTTGTTGAATGAGACAGCTGCTATATTTTACGGGTTTGCGATCTTGATGACAATTCGATATGAACTATAATGCTAAACTAGTCACAAATAATCGCTTGAAAAATCTATATAGTGGAATTGTGTATATTTTTATATGTTGTTGATTATTTTGTTTTCTTTTTCATTTCCTTGTTGTTTTACACCTTCTTTCTTCCGCTTGTTAATGGTATTCACGTTCTTTTTGCAGTTTATTTTCTTTCTGATGTTGTTATCAATATCATAAAGAAATAATACTATCATTTGTGTAATTAATATCGTATTTTTGCTTCTTTACCTGATCCACGATTGCGGTAAATGAAATTTTCACGCGGCTTAATTCGTTTCATATCGGAGGTAAACATACCCACGCGCACACATATACATAGACTGCATATACATATCCATCTGGAAGCTTGCGTACACATAACGAATAAATTTATAAAAATGATAAAAGTGATTCTAATTCCAAGCATATAAATAATATTTATCTTCGCGCATTCAGTTATTAAGCAAAATACTGAAAGGTATATTCTTTGGAGAAATGAAACGTGACATACTTTCTTTAGGGAGAATTAAATAGTAAATATTGAAATGAAATATAGTTTCATAGAAAGAATATTTATCAATATGTAGTCTTTATCATTCAAGTATTGAATATATGTGTGCCTATATACATGTAAGTATCGCATTGTATGATAATCTATATATTACGATATGACTTTGTATTTCTATATCTCTCAAACTGTACACTTATAAAAGTGTCAAATATAATTATACATAACATTTGAAACGCATTCTTACATAAACATAAACATGCACATACATATGCATACAAACGTATATATGCACACACTTGATGTAAACAATAGTTACACTAACATTTGATGCATACACTTATATAGATTAAATGACAGCGCTACATTTTGGCCATCCTGAAAAGATCCAAGTTAAAACATTCCGATACTCAGACATTCATGTTCGGGAACTTGGACACTACTCAGGCGAGACTAGCTAACGGAACGGATACCTTTCTGAAGTTATGAGTGCATTTCGGAGAATGTGGAACCCCAGAGAAATAAAAAAATTAATATTAGTTATGAAATATTCTATGTTGTAACTATAAATCTATATAAGTATTTATTCTACATATAGTATTGAACAATTTTCTTTTGTCTTTACTCTTATCAAGTACTGTGTATATAATAACACTATTATATGACACATAGGTGTGTTAGTGTGTATATGTGAGCATGTGTAGCAAAATATTTGCCACGCTGTAGTCTTTTCCCTTTCTGTGAGCGCAGAACAATATACATGAATACGTGTGTGCGTTTTATCTTTGTGTTTGATGTATTATGCGTGTTTGCATGTATGAGAGAGGAAGAGAGTGAGGAAGAGAAAGACAGAGAGGGAGAGAGAGAGAGAGAAGAGGTAGAAGAGAGAGAAAAGAAGAAAGAGAGAAGTAGAGAGAAAGAGTGTATCGATATATTTGGTGTCGACACAAGTGAACATATTAGATGTATTTAACCACAGGCAGAATGATTTACCAAGACAATAGAAATGAAAATAATATACCTGGTCAATGTCGATAGAAAAGGCAATGAAGTGATAAACGGTTTTGCAGTCTGTCTGTCTACTTGTCTATCTAGCTATCTATCTGTTTGTCGGCCTGTCTGACACACAAACACACACAAGCACACACACACACACTCACGTGCAAGCACACACACACACACACACGTGCAAGCACACACAGAAAAAGCACACATATACACATACACACAAGTACACACAGACGCAGACACACACATATATATTGTAAGCATAAAAGTATGTACACAGCCGCACACATATATCTATGTATGTTCGTTATTCATACGGAGGAATATCATAAAGCAATGTCGGAAAGTGGAAGAAGCTGAAAATTATATATAAAAGCCCGTGTGAATTTGTGTAAATGGCAGAATTGAAGGAATTAGATGTTTATGTGTATCCATTTGTAATATCATAAGACATATGTGGAAGCTATCTTTGTTTCTCTCTTATCCATCACCATCATCATCATCATTATCATCATCATCATCATCATCATCATCATCATCATCATTACCGTCTTCTTCTTCACCCTCTTTCATTTTGTTTGAGGCGTCTCCATGTGACACCAGACTGCAGATCGATTTAGTGTTCCAATCTAACCATTATGGCAGTGCCAACAACACCAGTTATTGATTTGAAAGCTTGTATATTCTGATTTGAATAACTATATTGCATTCCCTTACTATTCTCAGTGCCATTTTTTTCTTCTTTGGAAGCCTACCTCTGAAACAGCGGAGGGGATTTCATTCAGTTCTGCAAACGACGTCGATGGCACGCTGCTAAATAATCGGGCATAATTCCTTATTGAGGTATTGTTCGCTAATATTTGAAACGCCTGACGTATAATGTTTGCTGCACACATATGTAAAATGGTAATACATACGTATTCATGGATAGAAATTCACGCACCTATCGGCATGTAGAGTCTCACGTACATACATAGAAAGAAATAAAGAATATCCGCATACGAAACATCGCGAAGTATTTCGAATGGTATAAACTTATATGGATTCATAGATACTCGCAACACAAATATACAAATGCAAACTTACACACACACACACAATTTTTATTTAACATCAATCGTATTGTGAACATGTTGCTGAAGATCATGATTTTGGTGGAGAATATATACTTGATTTGACTGAGACTGCTATTTCACTTCTAATTCTTTTCTCAATCCAAGAAAATTGAAAGCAAGGTTGACCCCAGAGTATGAGCACTACATTACAACCATTTGAAAAATAAGAACCTAAAAACATATCTATATATGGATTCGAATTAAATTATCCATACGCACCTTAACATAGACCTAAATGCCACAGAGGAATGTTTAACCAAAAATTCAATCCCTTCCAGTCGCATGACCTTCGAAAATGGAAGGAAACATTGGTTGACACTAAAATACTGAATGATAGCAGCTGAAACGTTTTTGATCATAATTCTGCTTGATTACGACTTACCCGGTGTTACTGAATAATATCTACAACCAATTTTCTTAACTCCACGCCCATGTAAGTTGTGTACTTTCCCCTGTTGACGCTGCCGCTAATACATGGTCCACAACCGTGGACATGAGCCTCATTATTAGCATTATCATTACTTTCCTCTCATGTCACCCCAAGCACAAACACCGTCCATCATAAAGACTGTTATCATCATTACTATCGGGGACAAAAATTCTAAATTTACCGTCCTTACTACCAATAATCACCGCAAACTATTCATAAAAACCACTAGCAGCAGCAGTACGGAGAGCCATTAATTCCATCGTGACCACCTTCAACCTCTATCGCAGCTTCTTTGCTGCTTTCACTGTTATTACACACATAAACTAAAAGCATGTTATCCCATGTTTTCCAAAGTAGAAATTACTTGTCTGTATAATTAAAAAGAAAATATTTCAACACACAAAAATTAATTAAAAGAAATCAGTCAGGAAAAATAAAATTGAAGCAAATAAAAATAAATAACAAGATTATCAATACTATAATTAATGTTTTGGCACCAATCCCCTGGGTTCAAAACATCTCTGCAATTTTGTTTGCTAAATTAACTCCCAAATTCCGAATGTGTTAAAATATCTGATGTGTTAAAATTATTTTAGACTACACTCAGTATTTGAGTATTCATGAATATTTGCAAATTATAATATGGAGGATTTTGTCATTTCAATATAGATGAAATTTTTTTCTGTATTTGTTCAGGTATTAAAAAAATTAAATATATTCTGATCTTTATCATTCATATGATTTTTATTTCTTGTGTTCATCTCAAACTTTCATTCATATTTCTTCCTTATGCGGATGATGTATTCATAGCAAAATCATGTAGAGCTTGCTAAGTTATTCTTCTAATTTTGCCATGAAATTATTATAGTTTACTGATCGTATTTGATCTGCATGGTAAATTTCAGAATGTTTTACGTCTTTTGGTCTTACATTTCGATATTCATGTATGATTCACATTTTAAAGCAAACAAGAAATCTCTACTAATAAATTTGAAATTTCCATATTTCTTTTACCACAAGAGTATGATACCAGAGTATTCTGTATCAAATGCATATATATCTTTGCAGTCCAGTAATTTTTCCAGGAAAGGTTTGGCCAAGCCTTGGGTGATAATAGACATTGAATTTATGAAAACTGATCTACACTCAGCCAACTTGTAAACTACGTCTATTATACAGTACTTCAATAATACGCAGCTGGTTACTTTCGTTATATTTTCTTTCTATTTTCAGAAAATAAGTAGTGCAATAGTAAGATAAAAAAAACACCGACCAAATGTCACGTTGGCACCTTTACATTGTAACTTCAAGCATATCAACAACTTCAAAATAGAACATCAAGCATTACTATCCCATAGATAAAGTAGAAACTTAGTTTTTATACACGCTTCCCTCCGTTACGTATGGGAACTTTTGGATGCGTATCAATAATAATCTTGTAGAGTGTTTGGTGCGCACATATCACCAACATGCTTTTTTCCGAGTGATAACAAATAACAACGTTTTCCGTGCTGCAAGCTTCTGTTCATATGACAATAACAGCTTTATTGAGGAAATTCTAGTTTAACATAGATGTTCTTTATGATACAATTACCAAAAAACTGAATGCATTAAGAGGTGACAGGTTCGTCCTAAATCGTACGTAGAATTAGAGAATAAAGAAAAATGTTTGCTTCATCGATGATCGATTTCTAATACTGAATGATAAAATGACAGAATGAAAGTGGGGATCCATGTACATGTGTGTGTGTGTGTGTATGCATGCATATATGTATATGTATATGTATATATGTATATATTTATGGATATATATATATATATATATATATATTATATATATATATGTGTGTGTGTGTGCATATATATATACATATTTGTATATATACATGTATGTATATATATATATATATATATACATATATATATATATATATATATAATATATATGTATGTGTGTGTGTGTGTGTGCGTGTGTATGTGTTTAAATATATACAAACGCACATAGAAATTTATATAAACATATACATACATATACATATATATATACATATATACATGTATATATATATATATATATATATATATATATATATATATATATATATATATATATATGTATGTATGTATATATATGTTTATACATGTACACACGCACATAGAAAGGAAAAGAAAGACAAAAAGAGCGATTGAGAAATAAAGAAAGTGAAATGCGATTTCTGAATATAGTATGGCACTATATAACATCATAGTTCATAAATCCCAGCGTACACAATTGGATACACACACATATACTTATACCAGTTTACTATGTCCACACGGATCTAAGCACATACATTCGTATGAACATACAAATACAAATATTATTTATACGTTGAAAGAAATATAAATATGCAAACACAAATGTAAGCGCTCACACATGAACACACACAACCACACACACATACACACACACACACACACACACACACACACACACACATATATACATCCCTAAAATACACATTACACGTATAGATATTATTTCCCAATGAGTTCCCACATTTCTTTTTATGGTAATATTCTACCTAAACAAAGGCCTAATGCTTGAATTAATGTGATACATTTGGGGACCATTTTAGCTGTATCCACCAACCGGAACCGGACAAGAGAGACAAGTAAAATCTCTACTGTAAATTGTGACTGAACCTATATTCTTTGCACTTCACTCTTATTAAATATTCAGTGCTGACATTAAAGACTGGATAGTGGAGGTCTGGATCACGCCTCCACTAGGGCACATCAAATCAATGATTCATTCGGACACGCTGGTAATGCTGAAGTATTTGTGAAGCAGTTTAGCAAACGAAATTGTTGAGATTTTTAAACCCAGGGGATTGGTAGCCAAACATTAATTATAGAATTGGTAACGATGATTTCGATAGGAAAAGAATAACAACAATATTATAAACCGATAGAATTGACGAAGCCAGCGTTATGAAGCGAGAACTATGGTTTTGAGAACTTCTAACGCAAATATATTTGTATATTTGTGTGTGAGTGTGCGTGTATGTGTGTGTGTTAGTCTGTGCATCTGCGTGTCAGTGTATATGTGTGCGTGTAAATATATATGAATATATATATATATAGGTAGATAGGTAGATATATTAACACGCATATATACATATATACATACGCACACACATATATACATATATATGTATATGTATGCAGAATGTATGTATGTATGCATACACTATTGGAAATACATAGCTTGATAGCTAGGTAAGGGCACATGTTGTTATATATATTGGTACAAATATATATCTACATATCAATATATGATGTGCATACATAGGCACATGCATTGTAATTTAAAATTTGTCTTTGTAGGAAGTAAATAACAGATTTTGTATGAGTGAGATGAGAATTATTCCTCACATCCAAAAGAACAGTAAAAGCTTTTGTAAGCGGGATAGCTTCTGCAATTTTAAATATTTTGTATAAGGACCGTTTCGATAAATAAAATGTTGGTATCGATGTAAAAACTTGGCAAGTTTAGTAACCTATCAATTTAAACATCATTCTGGACTGTTAACGTCTTCGAAAAATAATATTAAAAGCTGTCATGTTAGTTTGTCCGGTTCTGAGTGTGGTGATAGTCATAGAGAAAATAATCCTCATTGTACTGATTTGGCCCAAACACTAGTAATTGAGTGAACGCCACTAAAATGTCTAAACTGCAAGTTAATGGTGTTAAGCTTGTTGACATGCTTTTGTCCGAGAACAGAAACGGACTTTCCGATGGCTTTTCCCTTGGTTTCTATATACAAAATTTCACTCACAACGCTTTGGTCAGCACGAGGTGTCCGAGGTGCCACCCTGTGGGATAGAACATGAAATTTAGTTGGTGCAGTACATAACTACATCTCCATGGCAACGAGTTTTAATACAATCCATGAATCTTGTTGTCTCATGAAGAAGGATCAGACCCACTTATAGTTATTGAAGATTTAATTACAATAGGTGGCAATATTTTTAATAGTCTATGTTTTGTCTTATGAAATTAACCTAATTAATAAATTGTTGAGGTACATAAAAAGTATTTATCTAACAGCTTGCATTATATCAAATATTGAATTCTACTTCTCCAGTGCCAGAAAAAGAGAAGTATCTAATCTTCGTGCAAAGGTTTAAACATGCAAGGGATATATATTGATGATTGAATTGGATTCTATACTCTGAAGATGTATATTACTGATAAAATTGAATTCTCTATGCCGTATTTTATAAAACCTAGAGCAAAGTTCTAAGCTGAATTCAAAATATTTGAAATTAATGTTCATGAGAATGAAATTAAGTACTCTAAAGTTTTTCATCAGTCTACTTTTTCTATCATTCACCCCTCTATCGAAAGATAATTATACTGTAAATTATACAGATATTTCCAAGTTGTTTATCGAACAGAGTTGACTGAGGGAACTTTCACGCAGATACTAGCTTTTTAGAAAATGTAGCCAAATCACTCTGAAAGGATAACTTAAAGTCTTAAATTAAGGAAATTTTAGATTATGCAGTTGAAAGAAAAATGGAACAGTCATGTTTGAACGTCTATAATCATATGACTTATTATTTAGAGTTCATAAAGAAGTGAGCATTTATGGCAACAACGAAAACATCAACTTCCGTTTGTATAAATACATTTACTTGCAATATCAAACAACTTCGGAGAACCAAAAATTGATCTTCTCCATAAAACAGCTTCAAACAGTTTCAGGGACGTTAAAATAATAAAAACGTTCTTTTTTTAAAAAATGGATTTCCTTTCTGTGATGCTACTAATGTATTCCACACAATGACTTGACAGGTTCTCTAGATGCACTTTTTGACATTGTAACCATCCACAAAAACATTATAAAACACAAGGCGGTTGTATTAACACTGATACTATTTCTAAAATATTTGAAATTACAATATTTAACAAGCATAATTACAGCTTCACATATTCTATTTCCCACCAATAAATATAGATCTGAAACAAATCTAGAAGGTAATCATTTTATTTTTTCATTATTTTTCAACACCTCCTAGATTGGTGGGAAGAAAGGAGAATGGCCTGAATGCTTTCAACGGAGTAGACACTTTTAAATTGAACCAATGGTCAAGTGCTGTGCTTTTAAACCGGGTAATGGATTGAGCTCATCTCCCAAAAGCTAGAGCAATCTCCCCAACATTCTTCATCACAGTCCCCTCCACCCAGCCTTTTGATCATCCATGGTTACTGGAATCTAACCCGAATATATATAGTTGGTAAGAAAACTTTTCAGGTAAGACTGAGATGTTATTCAAATGAAATCGATGATAAAATGTACCATAATTTCATTTCTAGTATTATTTTACGTTTTCGATGCAGTTGACTGCACAAATCTTGATTATATTCTAGCTACAATGGATTCGTTTGTATACATTATGCCAAAGCTGAATTTTACACTGAGTATCATCGAAAGAACTCACCACTTGCGTAATTCAACAATTGCACTAAACAATACAAGGTCTGATCAATAAGTATCAGGATGGGTGCTATATAAACAAAATTATAACACATATCAATTTGCCATTTAAGCTCCTTCTGAAGCAATACACACAATCCAGCGCTTTTTCCATTGATAGAAGCATTCCTAGAACTCATTTTCCGGGATAATCAGCAGCTGCCTCATCGCATTCTTCCTTTCAAGCGTGCTTTGATTTTTGGAAAGAGGAAAACGTCGCAAGGGCGAGATATAGGGAATACGGTGACTGTTGAATCTGGGGAATGTTATGCCTAGCCAAAACATGCTGCACAAGCTGCGCTGAATAGGAAGGTGTGTTGTCATGGTGCAATTGCCACTCACTGGTCGCATGCAGATGTCGCCTTTTCCAACGAATAGCAACCCGCAAACGCTGCAAAACGTCATGGTAGTACTCCAAGTTTACTGTATGACCAGGTGGAGTATATCCATGATGAACCATCCCCTTGTAGTCGAAGAAAACGGCCAACAGTGTCTTCATTGCTTCGTCACATTCGTGCTTTCTTCGATCTTGGAGAAGTTGGGATCTTCCACTGTGCATTTGCTTCGGGGCCATAGCCATAGACCCACAATTCATCAGATTTTATGACCGTTTTCAAAAAGGTTTCATCCTTAACACAATCAAGGGGATCTTGTGCAACTGAAACCCAAGTTTCTTTTTGGTCAACTGAAAGCAGTTTTGGCAGAAACTTGGTAGACACACGTCTCATACCCAAATTTTCAGTGATAATGGACTGAACTGAACTGTGACTAATCTGCCCATCTTCTGATACCTCACGAATGGTAATTCGACGATTTCCCCCACAGTTCTTTTCAGTTCTGCTGGTTGCTGGTCTCCCAGAACGTTCGTTATTATCCACATTTTTTCGGACATCTTGGAAACGTCTGAACCACACGTACAATTGTGTGCGCCTCATACACGCCTCTTCATACACTTTCTGCAACCTTGCGTATGTCTCTGAGCAGGTGTCGCCAAGCTTTTGACAATTTTTGATTCAGATTTTCTGCTCAATTTTCTGTCATGATCAATGAGATGATTACACGCTACACACGTTCATTACAAGCACTGCTGTAAACAGCGGAAGTGAGCTAGAACGTTAAAACCTTGTGCACGCGGACAATAGCGTTCAAAGTCAATCTGTGTCAAGCGGTTTTACGCTGCGAGCTTTAGCTTTGTTACTATGACAACAGCCCTGATACTTATTGAGCAGACCACGTACACAATCCTGACAATATACAAATAAATCTCCATAAACGAAAATGATGATTCTACTTGTCTACAAATGAAGGCAAGAATCAAACCAGTTATGCAAGAAGAAACTCTTCTGAGATTTTTAAATGAATATTACAGAAGTATCAATTTTGAATGTATTTGAATTTGAATTTTTCTCTCCATTTTGTGCACATGACGTAAGTCCGGCAAATGTATACAATCATCTAAAGCCAAAGCAACAAAGCAAATAGCTAGAATGGCTCCACAAGAGAACGTTACATAATGATATTCTATCGCATGTCGTCATGTAGTATCCAAAATTTGTTTCAGTAAGTACTTTAGTGTGATACGAAGCAACACTCATATATCCATACAAAAATATGTGTGCACGTTTGTTTGAATGTACATATGTATGTGTGCGTATTTATGCATATATTTGTGCGTATATATATATATTTATATATATACATATAAGCATACACGTGCACTGACAAATATACATACTTAAATGCATATATGAACAGGTTAAAACAAATAAAAGTCTAAAATAATAAAATACATAAATTTGCATACATTCAGAAAAGGAGGGAATGAGAAAATGAGAATTAGTTGCAAAGATTTGAATTTTCTGCATACATACGCGCGCATCTTCAACCATTGTAGATTATTACACAAATGCACAATCTATAAAAAAAATTACTCACTAAAATGTATTGAAATATAAATAAAGCAATAAACATAAACACCCTCAAACCTCAACTTAATTAGTGTAAGACGTTTGTAAAATTTGTGAATTCGTTTAAGACTCAGTCAATACTTTATCAGCTCCTACGGTGAGATAAGTTGTCACAGCATTAAATATGTAGAATGGGTATAAAACCGTGATTGACTTTATCAGGAGAATGTTTTTGAAAGGTATCACTTAAACGAATTCTACAGTAAAGTCATCATTATATGTTTCAATGATGTTTTGCTGAACTATTAAACATATTTACTTCTGCTCATTCAAATGCCTACTTCGAAATATGCTTGATATACAAGCTGGTATTTGTCGAGTAGCATCTTTAAGTGAAATATTACTTCTTCAGGTTTATATAATCTTTAATTTTCAAAATACCGTCTCGATCTAAAAAAGAAATCTGAGATAGGTCTTATGTTTTTGCATGAAAAGGTTTGAATGCATATTTAACAACTGGAAAAACCATTTTGCAAATATTTTAAGCGTTAGGGGAATTATATTAATAATTGAGAAATTCAGTTGAAAATTAAATCAGTATAACAGAATAACCTAGTCTGTTCTTTATTTCTCTCTTTCTCTCCGCCCTTCATTGAAGGGCACCCACATATATAATATATACAAATAATATGTGTATATGTGCTGGTCAAAATCAGATTCGTCCTCCACTATCAATGCCATTAAGTCAATGCTATCTATTCTTCTACGCAAGAATTGGCTTACAAAGTCATCAACGCCATCATCACAAATGAAGCGTTCAGTAAAGAAGAAACTAGATACTCGGATACCACGACGATGATGACAACGACGATGTGCATGTAGTACGTGGCTGTGTGCAAGGGTTAGCTGAGAGATAAAGATCTTTTAGTACACTGATGTTGCTAATTTCCCAACGTCAGTGTGAAATCTGAACGCCACAGCATCACTTATATTTATAATCTAAAAAGATATCCTGTGCTATCTCATAATATTGTTATAAGATTCTTTACTACAACGTCGGTTGTATACATGGCCATGTAGTTAAGTTCACTTCTCACATGGTTTCAGCTTCGATCGTATTCTGCGACAATATTTTCGCATAGCTTCGAATCGACACCGGAAGCACATCGGATTGAATATACCTGATCGTATTAGGGAGACTTAACACCACAACGTGGTTTAGGGCGGTTTTAGAAGAATCCATTCTATTGCAAACAACAGAACCATGTAACCGGTCTGGTAAAACTTACTTTTTCAAACAACCTGTCTCGGAGGGCTTGGAAAAGGTCATTGGTGTTTCGCTCTTTACACTGAATAAACCATAACAAAAAGTACATCAACAATAAGAAGAGAAGTCTATAGATAAAAGCTCTATATTCATAAGAGAAACTTCGTCAAATATGAAAAGGGGCGGACATCACATCAGCTTAATTTTATATCTTACGTCTGAAAATCTATAGAAAGCTTATTTATTTGATATTTACGAAAATGTCACAGATAGAATATAGGGATGATAAAATGTAACGTTGATGCAATCAGTAAAAGGAAAAGGAAAAGGAAAAGGGCTTAGATACAGTAAGATCTTACAAACACACGCATGCAAATGTGTGTGCGTGCGCGCGTGCGTATGTGTACGTATATACTTTTAGACAGACAGAATGAGAGATAGATAGATAGATAGATAGATAGATAGATAGATAGATAGATAGATAGATAGATAGAGAGAGAGGTACATAGATAGATAGACAGACAGACAGATAGATATCTGTAAATGTGCAAAGAAACACAAAAAGACAGAGAAGGGGAAAATGAGAGGGAAGGAAAGAAAGGGAGAGGCATTTGCGTAGTAAGTAAAAGAGACAGAAGTAAATGAGATGAAGATCTAGAAATATATTTTAAATGAGGTTAACTGAAGTGGATGATAAATGACGACGAAACAACATGCGTAACAATAACACCACTCCCACTACCAGAAGTAGTAATAATATTAGTAACAGCAGCAGTAGCAGCAGCAGCAGCAGCAGCAGCAGCGACAGCAGCAGTATTAGTATTAGTAGTAGTTGTAGTGTTGCAAAACAATATTGTATTATTAATAACAAAAAAATATAAAAGTAGTAAAAATAAATATGTGACTAAATAAAAGAAAGCGACATTTGTTTAATTCAGTATGGTGGAGATTTGCTAAAGCGAAAGGAAGCTAGAAATGTTGTTAATAAATTCATAATCCCACGAGACGATAAAATTTAAGCCGTTGGTTTGGAATTATTACCAGACCGGGGGTGTTTTTCATTTCAATAAACGCAGAAACTCTTCAGGAAAAATCGATTTCAGGGTGAAAATAAGTTCAGAACAAAATGAAACAGAAAAAAACTATAAAAAGAAAGGAAAAATATAATAAAAAAATAAACTATTATTGTTATTATAAAGAGCAAATAAATAAATGAATAAATAAAGGTTAAATCTTTAAATTCAAAATCCAATAAAAGTCTTTAGAATTCGAAGATTAACCTTTCGGCTTTGATTTCTTGTTTTGAGGATCTTTGTAGGTAGATTCTCTTCGAAATATAAGACCATTTCTTTCTATATTTACTGTCTGAAGTGAGAACGCATAAAGCAGAAGCACGTGCATCCACAAATACGTATATATAGCTACATATAGATACACACACACACACACACATACACACACACACACACACACACACACAGAAACACACACAAACACACACACAACACATATCAGTAGAAACACTGAATCTTCTGGGAAATTTACCTGTGATAGAGTGCTTTATGTCTTTGGAGATTCAGTTTTCACTCTCCCTACCTCTCCATCCGTCTGTTTCTCTCTCTGTGTGACTCTCACTCCCCTTATGACTCTCTCTCTCTCTCTCTCTCTCTCTCTCTCTCTCTCTCACTCTCTCTCTCTCTCTCTCTCTTCTCTCTCTCACTCTGATGTATATAATGTTTCGGAGGCTAGTTATGAGCTGGAAGTCACTGAAATAAGGAACTCAGGACAAGAATAACGCTATAAACATATACATGGAGAGAATAACGCTTTCTCTACGAATGGTCAGATGATGCGTTTATATAGACCCAAAACTTACAGCCTTTTATAACATGTGCGTGTATAGTAGAAGTAGAAGTAAAAATGTCCTTGGTACAGTATCATATATTTTGAAAGATACATAGAAATGGGTTTTCTGATGATTTTTCAACTTTAATAATTAGATGTTTACAAATTAAACACCTAATAATTTATAAACATCAAATTGTTAAAGTGAAAAAATTATCGGAAAATCCATTTCCATTTATTTTTTTCAAATGTATATATAAATTTATAAAATTATAAAACAAGAAGATAGAATGAACAGGTTTTAGTCACAAATCTCAACTATTGTTTCTATGGCTTGTTAACAGTTGTTAGTTACTGAGGCTTCCATATCATACCATGTAGATATTATATAAATACATATGATCAAGCAGTAGGTGTCTACTCGCATGCCATCGGGTGAGTGGCTTTGAGAGCACAGTTGGATCGCAACCGATTTCCATTATTTTATACCCATTATGGCAACCGATAATTGTGTAGGCACATACGCACACGTCAATGTCACCAGACCCCTTCTACGCGCACATGCACGCTCTCACCTATACACGCACGCACACCTTCATTTTGGGATCACCACTACTTTCTTATCTCCCCTTCTACGTAGCTCACCTGTGTGTCCCCTCTGTCTGCCATTCGCCATGATAGATCGCTAGTCACTAAACCTTTTTCTATTTTCTCTCCTTGTTTATTTCTGTGTTCCTTTCTGTGGAAAAGCGTAGGCTCGCAGCGTAAGACTTTCTCACTTCCCGAGCGTTAAACGAATACATCTGTTTATTTACTCACCCGTCTTCATCTTTTGTTTTTTTGTTTTGTAAATTCTTACTATATATATATATATATTATATATATATATATATATATATATATATAGAGAGAGAGAGAGAGAGAGAGGAGAGAGAGAGAGAGATAGATAGATAGATAGATAGATAGATAGATAGATAGATAGATAGATAGATAGATAGATAGATAGATAGATAGATAGATAGATAGATTTTGTGTGCACAAGCGTACCCGTTCTTATCTGAAGAGCAGGGACAATTAGATAGTGAACAAGACTAAGTCTCGACAGTTTTTGCTGTAAGTGAGTGTTACAGATATTAGAGGAATTAAACTCCATAATGTAAGTTAATTATTTAATTAAATGTTGTTGTATGTGCCTGCCCCTGAATTTTTATGTAAGAGTACTTTTAATTGTATTCTACTAAATTCAGGATTCTTGCATCCCTTTCTGAAAACCAGCCTCGCCCTTTTTAAATCGTGATTTGACTAGGAAAAATTTCGCTTCAATCATTTGGATGGTTTGCTCTAAATAAGATATTATTAGCCATTCTACAGAAGGTCATTTATTTAGATTTGTAGAGACGCCATTCATTGATCTGCAACGACATTTACATTTTGACCTTTCTATTGAAATAGGTCTCGCTGCTGCGTTTCAAAATCTCATCGCTGATGCACGAGGTATCCTGTCAGTTGGTGTTCGTTCTTGACTGCAGTGTACAGAGGGATACAGTGCGTCATAAGTTCATTGTTTTCATTTTCTCCTAAAATTCATTTCTTTTCCTCAACTTTCTTTACTTTTATTTTCAAAATTAATTTCCGTCGTATCTCGTCTGCGATGTCAATAGGTTATTCAAACTTAGATTTTTCTGTGATTGCTTTTGTTTTATATGATAAATCTGAATAAATATTAACTTCAGTAATTTATGAAAGAAAATAGAAGAAGAAAAATGAATAGTAAATTTTCTTTAATTTAGAGAGTAATACGAAATAATCACAATGCGTAAAAGAATATGATTCGCAGTTGTTGAGCCAAATATGAAGTTATTTTGGGAAGAATTATCGCAAATGGCCGAGTGTAAAGAATCAGGTTGCAAGCCGATTTTCTGAATTTTCAATTTAGTCATGAATGTCTTTACTGTATATTTAAAGTTATCAATATATTTCGAAGGCTGGTTAAGAAATGTTGGATTAGAAATGATGGTCCAGCATTCATCTTCAGATTGTTACTTTCTGAGATAGAATCCTGTCGCGTTACTTTCACCAAGTGTATTTGATATAATAAATTACATTTTATGTACAAGTGACACTTCAAGTAACTGCATACCATTGATCCACATGAAGTTGATATAGTAAGTGTGTATTGTAGTTAGTTTGGAAAATTTAGTGAAGACGAAGCTAAGTATTAATCAGTGAAATCAGATTTTCGGCAATGGAAATAGAAAAAAAAAAATTAACGAGTTTTAAATTGAGTGGAAATCGAAAACTCGGAAGTTAGGTGCAAGATATGCAGAAGGCGGCAACTGGCGAAAGCTATAAGATATGGAAGGAAGAGAAACCAAGAGAAATGTCAGCCGTTTTCTCATCAGTCTTGCTATCACTTAGTCTTTCTTAGCTCATCAATCTTATTGCACATCTTATATAATTTTACTACGATAAATGTAACAACCGGGTTAAGTCTTCAAATTAATTGGAACAGACTGCTTCCGATCATTACTAATTGGGAATCCAAACGATAAAAAAGAATTCAACATAGTAATAATACAATCAAACATTTATCAAATTGAGTCACCTGACAGTGCCTAATCGATTACAAGTTGGGTTGAAAAAACGGTACAAAGCTAAGTCATATTTAACATCTAAAGAAATTAAATTAAATAAATTCAACTTGTATATTATATTTGTATGCGAGTCTTTCTTTATCCATATTATCCATGTGCACACGCACACACACATAAATACAAGCACACCCCCACACACAAACACACACATATACACACCACACATAAATATGCCTATATATATGCCAATATATATGCCAATATATATATATATATATTTTTTTTTCCTAACCGACCAGACCATCAGATGTTGTTACACATCGCTGGTCACAATGCGTTCGCATTGTTTTAGCCTTCGAATGACGCCACCCCGCTGGCTAAGCGAGCAGGCCAATATATATATATAAATGTATATATGTAGTTCAAATTTACAGAAAACAAAAGATGAAGACAGGCGAAGGAGTAACAAGCAGGTATATTAGTTTAACGCCCGGGAAGAATGGAAATGTCTTTGACGTTTCGGCAGAAAGGATAGAGAGAAAAAATGGAAAGGGAATAAATAAAAAGAAAACGGAGAGAGACAAAAAGAGTAGGGGATAACGGTTCACCCTGATGAAATGGCCGGAAGAAAGCGGCTGAGTAAAAGGGAGATAATAACGGTGACCCGGCCGAGCTAGGGTGTGCAAGCACCTTTGTGTATGTGAGAACGGTGTGTATGAATGTGTATTTGTGAATGGGGCCGAGCGTGTGTGAATGAATGTGTAGGTGAACTTAAAATAATGTGGGCTTATGTGTATGTATATGTATAAGTAACCTAGTCCGTACATTTTGTGGAGTGATGTGCGTCTCATGTACAGGTGTGTATGTGTATGCGTATGAACGTGTGTACATGTGTGTGTGTGTGTGTGTGTGTGTGTGGTTGCCGTGTGTGTGTGTGTGAATGTGTACAAGTAACCTAGTGCGGGTGTTGTGTGGAGTGATGTGCGTTTTGTGTATTTCTGGTGTGTGTGTGTGCGTGTATGTACGTATATTTGAGTGTTTGCGTGTGTGTAGATTACCTAAAACTAACAAGAAAAAGATGCATATTATAGAATTAAGTTTCATAACATAATAGAAAATTAATGTCAGAAAACAGAGTTGGGGAGAGAGAAAGATAGAACGGTAGAAACATTGAGAATGTGGTACAACGGATACAAAAGAAGAATTATTGTGTTGACAACAAAAATCCGTTGCTTTTCATTGAGCTATTGAAGAGGGTAAATTGAAAATAAAATATCACATCCATGATAAATGTTTAATTACTTAGATGACAGTTACCGTTATTTGTGCCGTTTAAGCCGTCACTAAGGGCAACAATACTTTCTACAATTCAGCGAAAGTTATAAAATGAATTCTATATAATTGGTGAAAATACCGATGGTAAGACGATTGTTATTTTTTGTTTATGATACCAGACGAAACAGATGACTGAGATATATGCATTAAAGGTGGTTTATAACCGTCAAGTAGACTACCTGCATTCCACTTTCTACCGAGAGCAATACAGTCCAAAAAAGCAAGGAGAATGGTGTAAGTGAATATTTGTCAAGCGAGAGAAACCGAAAAATGGGAGAGAGAGAGAGAGAGAGAGAGAGAGAGGAGAGAGAAACAAAGGAGGAACGAGAATTATTGTAGTGAGTGATCGATGATATACAGGAAGAGAGAAAGTGAGAGAGAAAGAGAGAGAAGTTATTCATAAATAAAAATTTAAAGTCACATAGAACGAAAGGGAAAATATATATGATCTTTATATATATATATACATATATATACATACATACATACATGCATACATATATATGTGTGTGTCTCTCTGTGTGTATATATATATATATATATATATTATATATATATATATATATATATATATGTGCGTGTGTGTATGTATGTATATATGTATATGCATTTCTGTTTCCCACCGTTTCTATTTATGCATATACTTAACACCTTTAATAAATGAATGAAAGTCACAAATCGTTCCTTCTTCAAATCAGTAAGACCAATTATAAACTGATGGATATCTCTCATTATGAAAATCCTGGCAAGATATATAAAATGTGTTTGAAATCTCGACCGAAAAGCGTATAGCCTTTTAACTCACGACAAATGATATACTATCGACCTAGCATGTTACCGCTTTGTAGTTTATTGACTTCGTAGTAATGAAAATCAAACTTGGTTCCAGACACACGATATAGTGAGGCTGAAACAACCTTATATCCAGTACGACTCTTTAAACTTAACTTCACCTTTACTAATCTAAAATAATAAAGAAGATTATTTCATAACCGTGACTACGTAGTTTCTTGGCAAATATAATTCGCTTATTTGTTGTTAGCTGTGTGATAAAATGGCTCCAACAAATATTAGAAAATGATTCATAAATTATTTTATTGTCCCAAACTTGAAATGAAATCTGAAAATGATAGCGATCTTATACTCGCATACTCACACACACACACACACACACACACACACACACACACACACACACACACACACACACACACACACACACACACACACACACACACACACTCACACATGATTGCTACACTTTCTAGAGCCAGTCTGCAAATTGTCTATAATCAAATGTAGAAAGAGCGCACGATTGAAACAATCTAAGAAACGGCAGTGCTGTCTTTTTTTTTCCTTTTTTTTTTTGAGTACTGCATCAAGTTATTAAAAGGACAATATCAGGAAATCTGAATGGTTTTAAATCTATTAATCTATTTCATCTCATGTAGGGTACGATCATATGTAGGGCATAAAAATTATAATGCTGCTAATGTTATTTGTAATGAAACGAACTTTTGAAACGTAAATAAGTAGTTGATAAAGTAGAGAGAATACAATACGTCACAGCTTAATTATAAAATCGTTGTCTCTACAAAGTGCACCCTAAAAATCAAGGAATATAAAGGAATTTGTGCATACAAAAGCTTACAATAAATTACACTAAAAGCCATCACTTTCATCTTTGTAGGCACCTGTACACGATGTATATTCAATGTATTTTGACAAAACAGTGGAAGAGATTACGACTAGTCAATCGAAATATTCAATTTTGGTGCCATCAGAAAGCTCTGCTATTCTTACTTTAAAGGGAAGCACCATGATGTAAATCTCCAATATTTAGATAACATCGTCCATCCCCGCAATATATACATATATATATAAACTTTAATCAAATCACCTTTTTTTTTCGGATATCATACAGCTTATAAATAAGAAAAGTCTATAAATAAACATTTTCTTGAAGTCCTTAAGCACTATAAAGTCATTAGCAGGACTTTATGCAATTAATATGACTTTTCATAACTTCTATTGTCAAGATAACGAGAAGAATCTCTCGTTTATACATTCTTTTCTATGTTCGACTACAACCGTGAAAAAATATTCTCATATGTAATTGTCTTCTAAATCGTCTATATTTTTCTATAGCAAGATTGACAAACATACGGCCCACATATTTCGCGTCTGATTCGTGGCAATGATTAATCTGTCCCCTCGTCCACATAATATATATATAATTTTATTATTTTTTAAGTTTGAATTATTCTTCAGAATATGTTTATTTTGTAAGAGTTCAGAATCGGGCGGTCGGCTGGAATCGCTTTAAATACCTGTTTCGATTAGTCAAATCAATGAATCTTTCATTATCTTAAACAATTAAAAGGACGCGTTTCAATCTTAAAGATGTGAACTTTTTTCCGTTCACCATGTGTATGCACGTCGAGCAAAACGAAAGCATGTTTCCTTGTTCTCAAATTCACGTTAATGTTCGTCCATATAGAAATATTTTGAAACTAAAAATACTGCAATCTCTCTATCAAGAATTGGTTTTCTGAAGAAATGTGTGCATTCATTTGAAAAATTATGTTCGTTCACTCTCTTAGGACTGTATATGTGGCACGCAAATCAATCTTTCCAATACGTTTCTAAACATCATTATTTTTTTTTTTACTTGTAATAAAGTGTTTATAATGCGAATTGAACATTGGTTCAGTCACTTCGGTCTTTATTATAAGATCTAGTTTACACTTCAATCTGTTCTGCAAACAAGTCTGATACCATGTTCTAAAGCGATAGTTACCCGAGGTAAGGTCTTCCTAGCACATCCAATAAAGCAAAATCTATATACGGTTTAAATCTCTTTTACAGTTGTACTATGACATTTGAATATATGAACGTGTTATGTATTTTCTTTTGCCTTTTATGGGCAACTAACATATCGATGATTAATAATATTTCGATGTTTTCACGATAATTTCTGGTCATACAATATTACGCAACTTGCCTAATTCGCTTGCGAGAAACACAGAGAAATGACTGGATCAGTTTCGGTTTACAACAGATGATACATGGCGATGGTTTGAACACTTTTCCTTCGTTTTCCAAAATACAAACACGTATCCATGAATATATTTTAAGCTAACATTTATACGGGCCAACGAGAGAACACGATGAGTACTCTCTTGGAGTGCTAAAATTCCTAACAAAATTTCCTTAGATAACACTGTCTTTCTTTAACAGAAGAATGGCACATTAGATAAAGTACTTATGAAGATAAAGTGATAAAAAGAGAATAATAGCTGTGCTTAATCACTGTTAACACGAGGACAGTCCATAACAAACATTACACACGCGTACCTCACACAGACTATACTGTATATGTGGAATGAGTACAGAAAACAGAATATGTTGACAATTGCTTTGATACCTTAAAGTCAATATCTCTTACCCGTATTTCCAACTATTCTGATATATCCGTACAGAAAGTTACAACACAGAGGGGGAACGGCAAATAGTAAACATCAAATAATTTGCTTATATTGATTTCTCTTTTCCTTCTTATATCGTTATTACCCCACTCACGATGAACACGCACAGGGTATTTGCCAACGTATAATTATCTGATAACTATATGGTTATGTACGAGTGTGTATATAAGTGTATGTATAAAAGTATATATATATATATACATACATACATACATACATACATACATACATAGACAGACAGCTAGACAAATGCACAATGCACATACGTACAAAAACATATAAGTATAGATAAATATTTTCTCATCTTATTTTCCCACTGTATTTCTTTGCCTTCTTTTTGTATCTAAAGCTTAATTATCGGAGACTGAGTTGACTAAAGAAAATATTACCGTAGGGTATGAAACGATCCATTCATCCATCCATCCATCCATCCATCCATCAATCCATCCATACGTATGAACGTATATACATATAATATGATTCCTATATACATATCTTGCATATCTACCTATTAACTACATACACTGAATACACCAAACACTGTAGAACAGTGAATATACTCAGCGCTACATCATTGCAGCAGAATCATAATCCACATCACCTCAGTCTGCAATAGGGACATCAGTTACACGTATGTAATATAGATGAAGAATTTGCGATGTGTTCAGTGAAATGGTACTTTTATGAACTATTCTGAAAACGAGATTATAACACGTGGTTCAGCAAGAAAAAATGAATGAATGGTTTTCATAACATTAAAGAACATTTTATAAAGCACCTGTATGCGCTCTACACCACACACACACACACACACACACACACACACACACAGCTCTATACTCACAATCATACAGTTGTTTGCAGATTCTGTGAAACACAGGTGAATCTCAGAGTAGCAAAAGACTGACTCGACCAAAGTAATCTCTCTCTCCCTTTCTCTCTCTCTAAATCTCTCTCTTTCTCTCATATACATATTGTGTTCTCATTGCTAAATAACTGTGTGTCCCATGTATACCCGTGTGATATTGTCTATAACTCATTGCGAAAGATGAAACATCTAGTCATGAGGAAATAATTTTGTTTCAGGACATACAACTGTATAAATACACGTATGCGTGTGTATGCATATATGGTTATTAATATTGATATTCCTTTATATATACATATAGTTGAAATTCGCAGAAAACAAAAGACGAACACAGGTGTAGGATCAACAAGCAGGTATATTAGTTTAACGCTCGGGACAAATGGAAGAGCCTTATAGGTTTCGAGCCTACGTTCTTCGACAGAAAGGAGTAAGAGAAGAAAATGGACAGAGAATGAAAAGAAGCGGAGAGAGAAAAACTGTGCAGAGTGCAATGATCCAACATGGCGATATGACTGTGAAAGAAGAGGCTGAATAAAAGGGAGACAATAATAAAAACGGTAATTGTGCCCCCGACGGCCCAGGGTGGGCAAGCGTTTGTTTGTGTATATGAGAATAGTGTGTGAGTGTGTATGTGTGAATGTGGTGAGTGAGTCTAACGTGTGCGTGTGTGTGTGTATGCATGTGTGTGTGTGTTGTGCGTAACAGCTATGTATGCTTGTTCAGGTGGTGTGTGCACATGTATATGTGTGTCTGTGACCAAATAGTGTGCATGTGTATAGTGTATGTGTGTGGGCGAAAGTTATCTTTGTCTATGCGTGTTGCGCGTGTGTGCGTATATATTGTCTGTGTTCAGCTTTTATGTGCTTGTGTGTGTGTGTGGGGGAATGTGCATGATGTTGTGCGATGTCTGTACTGAGTTAAACAGTATATGAGGCTGCTCGTATAGTGATATGTGTGGTGACGATATTGAAGATGGTGTGTGGGCATGCGGATAATGGTGTGTGGTGTGGGTGCTGAAAAGCGGTCGGTGCTAGTGTGGGTGGAGTGGGAAGGTGTTGTGGGTATGTGTGTGTAATGGCGTGTGAAGTGAGTAATGTCTTGAACAGTGTGTATGGGTGTTTGCATAGTGGTGTGTGTGTGGTGATGGTACCAAGGTAGGCGGTATACAGGTCGGTAGGGGAATGGGGGAAGTTGAATGTGGGAGGTTTGTGGGAGTTCGGGTGGCCCCTGTGCAGAAACACTCCGCATACAGACAGCTGATGAAGCAAATGACCGGTAGAATAGGAGTAGCGCGAACCGGGGTGTCATTGCTGAGTCTGATGTCTCGGTGGTGCTCCACGAACCGGGCAGCCGAACGGCGTCCCGTTTCACTAATGTACAGGGAAGGACACAGAAAGCAGGAGAAGAAGTAAATAACATTACTAGAGGTGCAGGTAAAGGATTCGTTGACGTGATAGGGATGGTGATGGATGCCAGAGAAAGGTGGTGTTGGAGCGGTAGGAGCAGGTGCGACAGCGTGGGCGGAAGCAGGGGAAGGATCCAGGCTGGGAAACAGAGGTAGGGAAGAAACTGTGGACCAGGAAATCACGCAGGTTATGGGCTCGTTTGAAGGAGGGAATGGGTAGCTTTTTATATTATTAACCCTGGAGGGATGAAGCGTTAATTTGACCTTAGCGAGGTCTTATGCAGGGGGCTAATACACGGTCCTTCAGCCCGCCAGAAAAATAATGTATCTAAATCTCCCTAAAATCAGATACCACTTACATTATTACGTAAAAAGATTCTGCATACCCTGAAAACACGGGACAGTGGTAGCTGGTATGTCTTCGTTCATATGCCTGCTACGTTGGGATTGATCTGTAGCTACACATCGGCTACAGCAACAATGATAAAGTGCTTTGAGTATATTTTTTTTTCTGATTACAAATAGCAAAACAATCACACCCTACATTTAAAACAAAAGGTAAAACATTAAGCAATATAGTCCCTGACATAAAAAAAAAAGAACTGTGATGGTCCCGACAGCAATGCCTCTTCTCATATGTCTGCTAAATCAGGACTGAGGTGGGATTACTGAAGAACAACAAATATTACATTATCAACAGCAGTAATAATCACTATACTGTAAAGCGGTTTATTTACAAATGAACTAGGGAAATTCTATTCGCCAGCTCTACCTGTTAGAAAGAGTAACCAAATTTCGTTCAGATTGCATGAAGGAAGCAACACATTTTAAAGATATATAGTTTACAAGAGACTGCTAAAAAAAAAAAAAAGAGGAAATGGTCATGGCTGGATTATCTCAAATCACACATCTACTCGGACAGGGTTGGTACAGGGTAGAGGAACTATGACAAATATGCTGTATCTTTAAATAATGGAAATACAAAAGTAACCAAAGTAAAACTAAACAATTAAAGTTTACCAATTACACCAGTACTGTTATCTCCAGTACCGTTATTAACAACAACTATAACAACAATTCCAAAACTAACATCGCAACAAACACAAATACTGCTACTGCTGCCGGATATCATACTGTGCAGTTCCTCCTGTTTCTACTGCATGGCTGCCACCTGTGTTAATGCTGATACTTCTACAACTACTGCAGCCAGCAGCAGCAGCAGCAGCAGCAGCAGCAGCAGCAGCAGTAACTGACAATGATAGTATCAATACTTCTACGACGAATTTTACTATTACTACCTCTACTACTGCTGCACAACCTCTCCTACTCAGATTTTACTATTGCTGTTGTTGTCGTTATAGTTGCCACTGCTGCTTCTGCTGCTGCTGCTGCTAATGTAAATATTACAGTTACTAATTTCCAAACCCCAAATCGCTCATTTCTATCCGATTCGGACTGAGAAATTTATTGTGCTGAAATAGTAATTCTATAGAACTACTGTTTGTATTCAGACCATTATAAACTAATGCAGTGCAACCTGGCATCTCTATGTCTCAAGGGATCTGTGAACTGTCCCCTAAGTCATCGTGCCACGATACAATAAACTGTTATATGTTCGTTGAGACAGACACTGAGAGAGAATAAAAGAAAAGCTTTAACACTTATATATATATGGTAAAAGAATATCTTGTACAAAATATTATATTGTTTTGTTTTACTTTGGTTGAATAAGAAGATCCTCAGAGTGGCAAAATAAAGGGATTCTGGTGCCTAAAAACCTTGTTGTGCAGGATGACCTCCCTCTACGTAAGGATTTTTCTATCCACACAATGTGTAAACATTAACTCGTAAACGCAGATATATGAATGTTTGTATAAGTGTAGGTACATGCAGGTACAACTAATACCAAAATACACACAAATACAGATACAGGCACATATATATGCTTTCGCTCTCTTAATATTTATTTTAGATGCCTTTTATATATGAGTATGTACGTGTGTGTGTGTGTGTGGTGTGTGCGTCTGTATATCTACGTATGCATGTTTATATATGTGTGTGTGTATTTTATATATATATATATATATGTATATATATATATATATAATATATATATATATATATATAATATATATATATATATATATATATATATATACACACATATATATATACACACGCTCATGCATAGGCCTTGTTGTAATTGTTTAACTCCGGCTTACGTTGATTAGCAAGACGTATCATAAAAAGTGGTCCAAATATGATTATTCTGACCTTGTTCATACAAAATGAAAGTAGGACTACTTGACTAAACGCCGACTATTTTTATGTTACTAGTGTGGTTTACGGGGAATACATTCGGCAGCGACATTTACTACATCGAGCGAATGCTAAGTGTAAGCGTCATAGTATGTGTATGTCTGTGTGTAAATGTTTACATATGTGGGAGTGTGTTTACTGTTCGCAAAATGTCACTCTAGTGGACTTTATTATAGACTCCATCGCATCGGGTGGAGGAAAGAGGAATAAAGAAAAATAAAGAATAGAAACACGGTGACAAAATGCTGAATACTAAAATAGTATGTGATTTTAGTGTTATAACGTGAAACTAAATTACTAAGCCAAAATAATTTGCTGAAAATTATTTTCCTCTTCTTTACATTTCACTGTACTTATATATTTGCATTTATTTACACCTAAGATGACCTGGGTACTTTATCTGACGTATAATAATTAGGGTGAAGTAATTCAAAGCATCAGATACAAAAATGAGTTTGACCCAGTGAAACATAACCAGATAAGTCAAGTTAATTGGGGTTGTTATTGTTCTTTAGCACTGATTGAACAAAGAAGTTCCATCTGTGACTAAATCATCATTCACCATACATTTTGCATTACATTATCCGTAGTGTTCGGATATCTTAGAAGACATCAGCTTATGATTTGAGTTAGAAGGGTTGCTGAAAAGTTCGTGGCTTTGGGTAAAAGAAAATATAGGAGGATCAGTTAATTATTATTTTATTCAATATATTCCCCTCTCAGATTGACACAGTAATTGCAGCGGTCCTACAATTTTTCTAAGCTTTGTAAAAGAACTCGGAATGTTGAGCCTCCACCCAAGACGCGATACACTTAAGCCAGGAACTTTCCAGCAGCACCTTGTAGACATGCATGATATTTCTAACAAGCTAAGTGGCCAAGTAAAAATCTCTTAGCTCATGGTTATCTGTAAACATTGGACCTGTGTATTAGTATTTGCGCTATGAGTTCGTCGAATGTATGTCTGTATGTAAATGTATGTATGTATGTATGTATGTATGTATGTATGTATGTATGTATGTATGTATGTATGTATGTATGTATGTATGTATGTATGTATGCATGTATGTATGTATGTATCTATGTATGTATGTATGTATGTATGTATGTATATACTGACACGTTGCAGTTCCTGATCCTCTGAAGATGAAGGCTCTTGACTGGTGCATAAATTTTCTTCCACCATTCACTTCTTGGGATGTTCATGAATGCTTTTTTCTACGTAAAACTGACAAGTGCTGAATCAGAGCCAATCGCACCAGTTTTTGAAAACACGATTGCTATTTCTTCAGTACTTTCTCTGTTACTCTATCTCTCTCTGTGTCTCACTTACTCTTTCTGTGTCTCTCTCTCTTTCTCTCTGTCTTTCTCGACAAGCACACACGCACACGCACACACGCACAAGCACACACACACACACACACACACACACACACACACACACACACACGCACACACACAGATTCATCTTTTTCCCCTCATCTCTATACTTTTCTTCCTCTATCTTTCGTCTTGATCTTTCAGTCTGTCTGTTCGTTACTGTCTTTGTCATTGTCTCTCTGTTTCTGTCTCTATCTCTCCCATTCTCTCTCTCACCCTCACTCTATCTCTCTCTGTATGTCTCTCTCTCTCTCTCTCTCTCTCTCTCTCTCTCTCTCTCAGATAGTTATTTAGATTCATGTGTAGTATTAAATCAAATGTAGACCAAGGAAACCGTAATGATATTCAAAGTGCCCCGTCCCTTTTTTTATTTATATTAATTATTAATTCTGACGCAATCAAAACATCAACGGCCACCTCTACAGGATATTATATATAAAAAATGATTGGTATCGATGATCTATCATTTTCTTTGGAAACAGAGTGGGAACATTTTTTGACCTGTTAATTAAGGCGTTAAATTAGGGTTTATATTCAAGCCTGACACAATGGATATTTTTTTAATGTTCCTATCCGAGCGTAGGTATTTATTTATTTTTTTCAATAAGTTTCACATATTCGATACAATGACTTATAATTCGACGCAGGCATAATGAAATAGTCGTCTGTTGCCATCTACAGTATATTTTCTTATCTATTACTTAATGTAAGGCAAGCTGCAGTCTATGGGTACAAGAAATTGTAAAATATTCTAAATGTGAATTATAGATTGAGGTTTACACTGTCAATATGATGAATTTACAAATTATTTATAAATTGAATTTTAAAAAATGGGTTAGAAAAATAACATTATCATTTGAATAATTTTCCAAGTTTCATGAAAAAACTGGCAAAAAGTCATGTGCATGATTGGATCTTCTTCAGTTTCTTCTCGAGAACATCATGTAAAAATTGCTACTTTGATTTCAGGGTCACCAAAGCTAAGTTGAGCATCTCATTGATACCGTGGTGGAAGTTTTTATATCGAAGTATTTCTTTATGAGTAATCTTTTTCATCATTGTAAAAGGGATTCAAACTCCATAGTATATATATATATATATATGTGTGTGTGTGTGTGTGTGTGTGGTGTGTGTGTGTGTGTGTGTGTGTGTGTGTGTGCGTGCGTGTGTGTTATATAAAGAGTTCATCATCGTCATTATCATAGTTGTGATTGCTATTTTTTTCCTGATTTCATTTTCTTCACCTGAAACATCCCAGCTTTGTTCAATTTTCATTTGGTTTCAATCTGTATTTGTACCGTTTTCTCTTTCGCTTTTCGCTTGTTCTCTTTCGAATGTCTCCATCCCTCTGTGTCGCGCTCTCTCTATCTCCTTTCCTCTTTCTCTCTCTCTCTCTCTCTCACTTTCTCTCTCTCCCTCTTCAGATTCGTTCTCTTTCCACATACTTTTTAATATACATGTTTTCTATATATTTTTGCTGCTTGTCATCTCTGACATTATAAACATCACTTCCTATTTTTTAGCCTCTCTTTCTCTTCACATTTTTCCCCCTTCCCTCTCTCTCTCAATTTTTTAATCCTTTCATTCTATTTCTTTTAAACTATCGCTTCACCTCCTTCCTCTCTGTTCTTTATCTCTTCTCTTTGCTCGCTTTCTCAATATTTTTTTCCACTTTTTAATTATTGTCATTTCATCTTTTTTTTGTCTTAATGTTATTATAATTTTTTCTTCACTCCTTTCCAACTTTTACTTTTATCTTCAATTGATGTTTAGTTTTCTATGCCAATTCCGTTGTTATATGTATTTATTTATTTATTTATTTATTTATTTATTTATCTATTTATTGTAACGTATTATTTATTTTCGTTCTAAGTCCATGCTTACTCCTTTCTGGTTCAGTCTTCCCTTCTCCTCTCCTATATCCTCACTGTCTGCTAAGGCTGTCAATGCAGACACTATTTCTCCATTGTCTCCTGGTACCTGTTCTTTAATGCTGTCTGTTTGGTTTTCTGTCGGAATATCTCTTTCGCTGTTACACTCCATACCCTAAAATTATTTCACTTACTTTGCCTGTCTTCCCTGTATCCAGTTATTGATTTCTTGCATAGATATAGGCCACCACATTATCAGACAAGGGGCATGTGTAGTATTCATGCCTTTCTGAAATGTATTATTGACATGAAGTTAAGTGAGATTACAACAAACGGGAATCGAAACCTCGTCCCATATTGTCCCATATGCAAGTTGTAATTTGTCTAATCTCGTGTAATGGAACTATACACCCTGTAATATATTCGACTATTTGTTCATGGTATACTAAAAAGAGCATGATTTTCATGCCTAAGTGGAGTGAGTTGGTTTTAATGGTAAGTGGAAACAGGTTTATGAATGCAGCTTGTCAGCAACTTGACTGTCTTATAAATCTCAACGTACACAGTGTGCTGTACACTGTCCAGGTTGGTGACTAATAGCTCTAGTCTTAAAGCGTTCAGTGACGAGTTTGCTTTTTATTTTCCTGTGTCTACTGCTGTTTGTTTCAATGCGAAATGGGTGAAACAACAACATATTTGGCTTTATAGGTATACTCTAACATATACTTTATAGGTATCCTGTACTATATTATAGGTATACTTTATAGGTCTTTCATATAATGACAGCCGATATAATTATTGGTCGATTGGTTAATTTCACTAGTCACATCTTAGAGATAGGATGAGAGTGTAAAGGAGCAATACATAGAAATTCAATATAAGAGGTGTATGGTGAGTACGCATACTAGGCTTTATGGCAGGGAATGACTAAAATAATGCTACGTACCCACTAGACGACTCAAAAAAAATCATAGAAAAAGATAGTAGCTATCCGAGGAGTTATTAATGAGAATTTTTAAATTCAATTTCATTTTAAGTTAATAAATATCTTTATTTATTAAAATTTGTATACATTTCTTTGTTCTGTATCAGCATTAAAATCTTAGAAAAGTTCAATTATATTTATTTTATGCATGCCATATTTTCTGATGTTATCCAAGTAAACGAAAGTATGCTTTGCAGTAGAGATAAATGTTAAAAGATGTTAAAAACATCTGGTTTCGCAATCAAAGGGTCCGAGGCTCTACGAAGCTATTTCACCGTCTGATGAGACGTCGACTGCTGCATTTGAAGACATAATTCAACAAACAGTTCTTTTTGCACAGGAGTATTTTCTCTAAATGGAGGGCTGAATGGAAGACTTAATGGGGGACTTAACCAGAATGTCCTGCATCTAAACAAATACGTCCAAGTGAAGATTTTATTCTTTCTAAAATCCGCCATGAAAAGATTTCATGTCCCAATATCTCGTTTAAATCGGGAGCCCAATAAATAATTCATGTTCTTTGTATCTACCTCTCATTCACTCTCCATCTCACCCTTCACAATTTCCTTTTAACTCTTCGTTTCATTTATAAGTTCATTCTTTCACATTTTGAATTTTTCCTTCATTTCTTTCACTCATTTGACATTTATTTCTACTTTGTTCTCCGCTGCCGACAAAATCTCTCTTTCTCTTTCTCTCCTATCTATCTATCTATCTATCTATCTATCTATCTATCTATCTATCTATCTATCTATCTATCTATATCTATCTATCTATCTATCTAACTCTCTCTCTCTCTATCTCTCTCACACACACACACACACACACCACACACACACACACACACGTACACATTCTTACTCACACTTCGTATACAGTTATCCGATATGGATTTTGTTCTGGTCCTGTAAAGTTTCTATGGTCCCTTTTATACCTCAATATAATCGATCGGTGCTATTTTTTCTTCTATAACTGTATTGTCAACTAATGCTGACATAGTACACTTTTCGGTCTCTTAATGTGTGCCATTACTGCTTTCAATGACTATAGTAAATACGTATGCACAGTTTTCATTTTCATCTATCTATTTATCTATCATCTATCTATCTATCTATCTATCTATCTATCTATCTATCTATCTATCTATCTATCTATCTATCTATCTATCTATCTATCTATCTATCTATCTATCTATCAATTTTTCTAGCAAGCTATTTTCTTTTATTCCTCTCTGATTACATCTATTTACTAATGCTTTACTTTGTCCATTTCTTGCTTCCGTTCATCCTCCATTTGTCTGGTCATCATATGACCTTCCTGTCACGTTACTGACCTGCAGGTAGTCTATTTCAAATTCACTGTATTTTCTTTAACCCCATATCATTCCTAATTACCCTTGCACACACACACACACATGTGCTTTCCCCACAGTCCCTTTATCTGTTTTCTCTCTCCTTCGTTCCACCCCTTCAAACCAACAGGACTTTCAGATACATACATACAGACATGCACACACGCACACACACACATATGTACATGCACACATAAGTAAGTACATACATACATACACATATATATATTCATACATACGCAGATGTATACACGGTTCTTTCTGTTTTCCTCTCTGTGTCACTCTCGCTCTATCTCTCTAACTCTCTTAGGCAACACTGTCGTGGTTGCACGCTCCCTTTGCAACCAAGTGGTTGCGCATTCAGTCCCACTGCGCGCAGTATGGGCAAGTATCACAATGTCCTGTGAATGAATTTTGCTGATGGAAACGGTGTGGAAGACTATCGTATGTATATGTTGTGCGCATGTGTGACTGTGTGTGTGTTCTTGTGTATGTGTGTGTGTGTGTGAGAGAGAGAGAGAGAGAGAGAGAGGGAGAGAGAGAGGGAGAGTGTGTGTGTGTGTGGGGGGGGGTGTTTGTGCGTGTGTTTGAGTTTGTCCCCAATCACCGTTTGGCAAGCGGTGTTGATTTGTTTACGTCTCTGTAATTGAGTTATTCGGCACAAGCGACAAATTAAAGTCTGTCTTCTTTCCGTTTTCGCCTTCATTTCTTTCTTTCACGTTCCTCCTCTCTTTGTACTTTATTCTCCCGTCCTGTATCCTTTCAACTTAAAAGTTTCGATGCAAGTCCTTAATACTTTCTTCCTTTCTCTCTCCGTTTCACTCTATCCTCCAACTCGATATTCACACACAGACACACTCACGCTTATATATATATATAATATATATATATATATATAATATATATATATATATATATATCCCTTTCATAAAATGTACAGTCTCGCAACTCTTATTCAACTGCCCTTAGCTTACATCTACCTCTCTTTCTTCCACGCTTTCTCGTTCTCTCTTCTACATAATATTCCGTGCTTTTGTTCTCACTGACTCTACAGATTCTTCTCACCTTTATTCCTCAACCACATTCCTCTCGCTGTGAGTTCTTTGCAGCAAATATATCTACAGTCACTGACTTTAAAATCGCTCTCTTCGTTTCAGTATTAGTTCCGTGCTCTAACTCACTCTCTATCTGTCCATCTACACATCTCACCTACATCTGCTATTCTAACCCCTCTATCTTGCGTGTCAGTTATTGACGCTCCCATTCTTTCCGTCTCTAGCTTATTTTCTCTGTCTCGCACATATGTACATACTGAATGTATATATTATAATAAATAAATAGAATATAATATATATATCGCGCACAACACACACACACACACACACACACACACACATAAATGTGTGTGTGCGTGTGTATATTTCCAAACATCTCTTCCTTTCTCAACTTTCTCCTCCAGTTCAAAATTCATTCCCTCCGTTTCTAGCTCTCTTTGAATACGCCACGTTCAGTCACAGCAACTCTATCTACGCTCTCCCGTCTAACCTAAATAACCGAACATTCTTCGAACTGCCAGTACGGAGCTGCCAACATACCTATACAGACATGTAGTCCTGTTCCGCTTCCTCTCTCTACAATCTATTCAAGCACTCCTTCCTGAACACAAACCGAACTCGCCTCCATTGTTCAGCTGCTGTTGTTCATTTTACCCTTCCGTTCAGTTGTACTTCTCTCCACCTTTCAGTTCCTGCAGTTTCATTCAATTTTTAAAAATAAATGTATGCACTAACATATAGATTACTACCTGCAATGAGTAGCACATTAACACTTGTATTTATTCATGAACTTAACAAATATCTATCTATCTATCTATCTATTTATCTATCTTTCTTTCTTTCTATCTATCTATCTGTATGTAATATATCTCCAATTGTGTGCGTGTATGTATACGAGTGCATGTTAGCACACACATACAAGTATGTATGTGTGTATATATACATACATATATATATATATATATATATATATATATATATATGTATGTATATATATTCACTCACACAGATTTATATATATATGTATATATACATATATACATACGTTATAGAGAGACATTGCACAGAGAGAACGAAGAAGTAAAAGGAAAGAGAACAAGTTATACTTAATATTGGAATACTCTATTCTATTTGTGTGTATAAGCATGTGTGTGTGCGGGCATGTATATATATATATATATATTTGTGTGAGTGTGTGTGTGTGTATGTATGTATATTATGTATATATACATATATACATACATAATATACATACATATACACACACACACACACTCACACAAATATATATATATATACATGCCCGCACACACACATGTTTATACACACAAATAGAATAGAGTATTCCAATATTAAGTATAACTTGTTCTCTTTCCTTTTACTTCTTCGTTCTCTCTGTGCAATGTCTCTCTATAACGTTCTCTCACTATGTACATATACGCAGCAACACATACCTACAAACATATTACTATATAATTACACTTGATCAGACGCTGTTCATTAAATCTATTACTTATACATTTTCCTCCCTTAATCCTAGCTTTATACCTGTAATAATTATTTTGCCTATTCTTTTTTTTTTTCCTGTTTTCTTTTCTTTTTTTTTGTTTTGTTTTGAAACAGGCATTTTGTCGTTAACTTGAGCGTATTTTTTCGATTCCTCTATTAGTACGTACATTCATCCATTCCGCTCTCCATCCATCCATCCATCCATCCATCCATCTATCTGTCTACCTACCTTTTTTCGATCTATCTATCTATCTATCTATCAATCTATCTATCTATCTATCTCACTCCTTCCACACACATTCACACAAATATTTCCCCACACATAAGCATACCCACCGATGCAATAATACATACAGACAGATTTTTCCATCATTTTCTGCCGTTTTTCTTCATTGAATGGAACCTAGTCCCCATTCTTTTCATGTATTTTTTTTACACTTGCTTATATATTTTCGACTTACCTCTATCCACTTTCCACTCTTCGCTCTCTATATTCACATCTATCATTTCCTATCCTCAAACATTCTTGCTCCAGTTTTTCACCTCATTCCCAGATTAGACTCCATCCATTTGAACGTCCCCCCCCTCTCTCTCTCTCTCTCGCTCTCTGTGTCTTCCTTTCTGTAACTCCCCCTCTCTCATTTCCGTCAAAGTGTCCTATGTAATAATTACGGTCCATACTACACTAATATTTCTGTTTTCTCTCTCTTTACTTACTATTAAATGATGCATCACACCCATACTTTCTACCATACCTATTGCTGTATCCCTTCTTTCGTTCCTACACCAGATTTAACCACTCACCTTAAGTGCTTCAAGAAGGATTCGGCTCCAAAACTTTGTACGTACACATTAATCTAGCGAATATTTCTCTGGATGCAAGCAAAATAATAAAAAGAAAAAGAATAAAAAAAGGCTCTACTTAATTCTTCTAGATATCTTTTCTTTATTTTCTTATACGCTTTATTCGTTCATTTAGCAATTTTTCCGTTTTATTATTTTATTTTTTTAATTTTTCTCTCCGCTTTTTCTTTTTCTCCTTTCTCCGTCATTCCGCCTATTTCCTACATCTATTCTTATTTCATCTAACTATTCCTTTTCTTTTCAATATTTACCAATTTCTCGTTATTATTTATTTATTTATTTACTTCGACTTTTTGCTTTTGTAGTTTATTCGGTCATTTTCCCCTCTTTACTCCTTCCCAGTTTCTTCCGTTTCTCTGCTAAATCTTTCTGTTAATTCCGTCAACCACTATCACAGCCACCATCACCATCGCCCATATGTATTTTTCTTTCTTTCACACAAACACACACACACACATTCTCTCTCTTTCTCTCTCTCTTCCTCCCTCTCTCGATTGTCGTTCATTTTCTTATTTATTTTTCTCTTTTTACCCAACTACTTTCCTAAACCTTCCCATGTTAAACTTGACTTGCGTGAAATATCGATTGAGAGAATACTTTCATGTAGTAGGTCCAGCAATAGCATTTACAGTTTCGACGGCTCTGCACTGGAATCAGTAGATTTTGTTTCGTTGCTTATGTCCCAGACAGAAACAAAGAATGCCAAAGCCAAACGAACGGTGCACTAGAATACAGAACAGATATTTATCGGAGTAGATCGGTACTTTGGATGGTTAGCAATTGTTGTGAGTGCGTGAATGCCCAATTTTTGTTCAACAACTCATATTTAGGCGGTAGCAATCCCAAAATTTATTTCTTATATGCAAGACACTAGATTTTATTATTATTATTATTATTATTATTATTATTATATTATTATTATTATTATTATTATTATTATTTTATGATCATCATCATATTGTTGTTGTTGTTGTTGTCGTCGTCGTCGTCGTGGTACTGACTCTGAATCTAGTTGTGTTAACAATAGTAACAACAAAGATTATTACGATTTATAATAAATACCACGAGGTATTTACGACGGATTTATTAGATTGAATTGATCATAGTATATTACTGGTAATTGTCCTTTGACTGCCGATAGACTGTAATGCAAAATAAATACGCTAACCTTGGACTCAAAATATACATATTCAGAACGTATATTCGATTTTTTTTTTCATTTCTGTCACCCTGCATAATGATAACAAGTTACATTCTGATGATAATAATTGTTCTTAATTTTGGCCGAAGGTCGCTACATTTGAAGGAAGGGATTCAGTCGATACAATCGACTCTAGTACGTTAGTGGTACTTAAGGTATCGAGTCCAGAGGGATGATTGTTTAATTTGACCAAGGCAGGGTTTTTGACTGCGTAACCTAACCGGAACACAAAGAAACATGCATTTCTCTGACACTCTAACGATTCTTACATTCTACTACACTTAAATACTTCTATTTTAAGCAGACAACCAGCAATCTATTGGGTTGGTAGGTTAACCGATATCATCGTAATCAGTTTTTGGCAGGTGGATTTAGCAAGTGCATTTTTAAAAGTATATACCAAATTGATGAAAGAGAAAGTTGACTTCGACAGTGTCTCATCATAGAACCGTATATAAATACTGCCAGACATCATAGAACCACTTTTAAATACTACCAGACATTTTGTACTAATTTGAGCACCAGGCCAGCAATTTTGAGGGATATGTGATTAAGCGAATACATATACACCATTCTTAAATTTTACATTATGGTATCAATCCCGGAGGGATGAAAGACGAATTTCGGGTTTCATGTTAGAACAGTGGTTCCCAACACTTTTATTTAGATGAGCTTCCCCACGGATCACTTTTAATATTCTTATCCATTTATATATATATATATATATATATATTATATATATATATATATATATATATATATATATATATATATATATATATATATAATGTAATACGTGACAATTCGGTAGCTATGATAAAACTCAGAGTTTCGGATGTCGGGGTGGAAATCCACGCCGTCTTCTCTTCAGTTATCCGGCCACCGGAAAAAATCGCCATCAGGAAAAATAGCCATCGGAAAAAATAGCATTTTTTTAATGGCTTTAACTCGTTTCAGTCATTTGACTGTGGCCATGCTGGAAGACTGCCTTTAGTCGAAGAAATCGGCCCCAGGACTTATTCTTCGTAAGCCTAGTACTTATTGTATTGGTCTCTATTGCTGAACATTAGTAGAAGATACTTGCCCAAGGTGCCACGTAGTGAGACTGAATCCGGAACTATATGGTTGAAAAGATGCTTACCACACAGCCACGCTGGCACCATAATAATTTTCTATTAGAAACGTTTATAAAGCTCTATGACAGAGTATCATGTGTCAACAAAATGTAAGAGCAAGGTTTACATCAATACCATATCAACAGGCAATTCAATTAAAATCCATATCGAAGTCGTGTGTACTTTGAATCTAATACATAAAAATACGAAAAATGATGTGAGCAATAGAAGTATGTGGTAGAAACTTCATTGTCACCGATAAATCAGAAAAGACATAAATAGACCAATGGGTAAGATATCTTAATTCTATATGTATACTGTACAGTTACACTCCACTCTACACACAAAGAAACAAAAGAAAAAAACGCAAGTACGTTTCTACTTGTAAAACATTGAATGAAATAAGCCTAGATTTAAAGTTAACACATGGTCCAGACAGACAATCTAACTTAAGATATATTTGCAATCACAAAATAATATGAGAACTATAAATGGAACACCAAACGACGGTTGCGTAATGCAACTCAAAAGTAGCGAATCTAAACAGGAACATAATCACATTGAGAAAGTAGACTGTAAAGACACACTCAGCACTTAAAAAAACAAACTAAATATCAAAACAGAGTAAAACAAAACACTTGAATCCTTTAAGACTCCTGACCAGCAAATGCCAAATCTGAACATAAGAAAAACAAATTAAATAAAGAAAATATACGGAAGATCTAATAATAGGAATTTCTAAAGATGGAAATCATACTTTTGATAGTCTGGATGTAGGAATCATTAAAGAACTATAGCAACAGATTTTCTTACAAATACCTCAGAAGGATAAAATTCACCAATAAAATAGCAACGGCAATAAAATATAATGCATATCTGTCCATCATAGACTTAATGCAAACAAATGCGAAAATCAATATGACCAGGTTAACGAAATAATATACGAGGTGCCATTGTTGGATAGGACACTGAGTACTCTTTGAGATCTATTCATGTAGGAATGCAGACACCCACCCCACAAAAAAACAAAATAAATAAAAAATAAAGCGTGGGACATAAACTTACAGAAAATTATAAGAGATAAGATTTCTAGATCTGTAATGAAATCAATAAAGAATTGCGCTAATGAAAAAGTACTACAGAAATATATGTAATGTAGAAAATATCTGAAATCCACTAGAACCGGAAACAAGGAATCGGGAGCTGTTAAAACGAGAGCGATTCTTTGAATAAAGGAAAAGAAATATAAGCAAATAATATATGCAAATATATGTAAGCAATTTTATTAAGATCTAAGTTGAAGTAAAACAAAAATTAGTGCAACATCAAGAGCATGATAAAGATGAGAGTTCTGGGCAGAGATGGATTAAAACTGGATACGACTGACGACTGTTTGAAAATACCAGTACAACATTGAATTAACTTTGGAAGCCATAACAACACTACAATAGCCAAGATACTACAACAACTAAACGGCAACATGAAAGAAAGACCTGGCGAAAACGTACATTTCTGATTGAAAAATGTAGCAGGAACGCATAAAGTTAGCAGTGACATTTAATAAGATATCGACGGAGTAGGTGGTGGTGGAAGAGGAGAAGAAGTGAAGGAGAAGGAAGAGGTGGAAGAAAAGGAGATGAAGTGAAAGAGAAGGAGGAAAACAACAACAGTAGCCACAGCTGCAACAACGAAAGAATGAAGAAATGCATCTCTATAGAGATAGAGTATCTCTATTTCGTCTCAAGTTGGTAGAAAATTAATATTTGTCATGTTTACCGTCATTTAGTATGGTATCTATACTTTTCATGATAGTCACTAATTAGCTGTCTATTTGTCACGTTACTCACTAGATAGTACATCTGTATTTATTATGTTACCCCACATTAATTTTTAAAGTATTCGACATTTGTCATCTATATTTGTCAAGGTAGTTTGTAGTTAGTAGAGTACCTTTATTTGTCATGGTAGTAGAGTATCTAAATTTGACTTCTTAATCTATTTCAGTGGAGTGTTTATATTTCTCATCTTAGTACAAAGTCTATATCTATATTTGTCATGCTAGTAGTCACTTGTAAATCGATAGTTCAGAAATATTCTGACGACTAAAAGTTAATCTGTTGATTTAACTTCATCAAATTCTTTGTCAGTTATAGAGAAAAGGAAATCCAACCGTTAATTAACTAAGGTAACAATTCCTCTATTGTGTCTTGGTTGATTGTTTGATATACTGCATTCATTGAATTACATACAAATGTAGGATAAAGGTTTAGTCTTACTGTTACTTATACTAGGGACAGATTTATTGAGCAGTCCTGTGATGAAAGACATTTCAGTCATCACTATTTTACCTTTTCGTATAAATTAGACTAGATTGGGTAATATTCCCTTCCTTTTTATAGGAAGGAAATATTGTGACTTGAAGAAATTTGGCTGCTATTTCCAGCACTGCACTAAGTGTTGGACTGCACGAAAGCTTCTTCAATGATGAAACAGTATGTGCCGTAAACACATACATTTACTCATACATGTGCGCATACATGTATCATATATATAGTTATAAAAGTCACATGTTCTCAACACACAATTTTCCCATTTAATCAAAGGTAGAGCAGATGCGTTCATGATCTTTGAATCCTTCTCGGTCTATTAAGATTGATGCGGCTGATATTCAGTTTGAACAACGGTAGACTGATTCAGTGGTAGATTAGGAGACTTTGGTGTAAATTCAACAGTGTCATAGGTTTCGATATATCTGATACATGATCAGAAATTATAATCCAGCCACAATTTCATGCTATAATCTATTATAACAGTATGGTCGGTATGAAAATGACGAGTTTCTAGAAAATTTATGTTTTTGATACTTTACCAGTTTTACTGACGAAAACGGAGACAGATTCCCCATATGCTGCGTCTGGACGATGGTACATGAGAACAGATAATTGTCAACTTCTCCAGAAGATAGGAAACCGCGGGAGAGGTATGCTGGGAGTATGAAAAACATGTTTTACATGTTTCCCTTTTGACGTGAGAACTTTAACTAGGTTTTAAGTCCCATTCATTGATATGTTTCAGCTAATTTGTTCTATTAAGTCTAATGTGCATACAGTTATAGAAAAGTACAAGTACACAAGTAATAGTTGTTTCAAATTTTGGCACAAACCAGCAACTTTAGAACATACCAGTGCTCAAATGGTACTCATATTATTGATGACAGAATACAGGACAAAGGCGACTTCGACGAGATTTGAACTCTTAAAGCGCGTAAAGAGCCTGGAGACATACTGCTAAACATTTTCTCCGACGCGTAACAATTCGAACTTGTACAATAATGGTTTAGCACCTTAATATACAAGTAGTTATTGGAACAACTTTCAAGTGCTCAGATGTGTCCTTTAATTTGTATAAAAACTGAAAATATTTAAAAGTTTCCAAATAATGATAAATATTTATATTACTCTTTGATAAAGACTAAAGTATATTAAATACAAATGAAAATAAATTATCTCCTTGTATGAATTTGCGATTAATTAAAAACATATAATTATATTACTTCATGTATTAATAATGAGATCAAGAAAGAACAGCAGTCAATAATCCTACTAAATAAAAGGAAACCTTAAAACAAACTTAATCACGGTGTTATTGATGATTCATTTCATAAAACACAAGTAACTTTCCAAATAGTAACACGTGAACTTAGATGAAGGTCAATGAGACGGTTATAAATTCTTAGTAATATTAATTAAAATGAAGCATCCCTACCCTTAAAATGTTTGTATATGAAACTAAATAAATAATTAGCTAGAATAATATAGTCTATACTTAATGAGTATATTTCAGACATGTGAAGTGAATGTGCAAGTAAATGGAAAGTGTTCTACTTTATGGTTACTCGGTTGCTACTTATGCATCATATAAGAAAAAGGAGGCCGCTGTTATTACTGATTCTCCCTAGAACATCCCATTTCATCCATGTCCATACTATCATTGTGAGTATCTAGGATTACATTAAATAATGTGTCTTCTTTCCTTCAGAGAGAAATAGGAGAGAATTGCTATTTCCAACACCATCTAATAACTGGGTAAAAATCTCCTGGCTGGTAGACGCAACATATCCGTGTGCTTACATTAAAATGGAAATATCCTCAGCACTAGGCGTTCCTTGCCATAATCAGGGGTGAAACGGTCGCGATCATATATTTTGCAACACTTCTGATATTGTTACGATTGGTGCAGTTAATTTTCAGGTTCAGCAATGTTAATTTTGGTGACTGAAGGACACTTTAAACAAGTGCAGAGTAAAGACAACCTGAACAGTAAGGCTAAGTACAACCATTAGACTGTATCTGCGCAAATAGCAATCATCTTTCTTCACCAACAAGTCATCCTCTCGATGCTCTACACACAAAAGTCAAATTTTCTCAATTCTCAGTACTCTTTATAGCATGAAGGACATATTGGCCAATGTAGCTGGCACTCCGTCGGTTACAATGACGAGGGTTCCATTCGATCCGATGAACGGAACAGCTTGCTTGTGAAATTAATG
>NC_043003.1:35217569-35242569 GCF_006345805.1 Octopus sinensis
ATGGAGATGGGCAAGCCATTTTTCCTGCTTCCTTTTTATATCTATGAATAATTTGATGGCATACTTCTGACATACAGCAAGTAGGTATAGGGTTTCTCACAACGTATATGTAAGCCATGCAAGACTAAAAGACAGAAGAGAAATATAATTGGGAAATGCAGGGTAGCAAAACACTTGTCATATTTGCTGTTACATTCAAGAGACACCTTAGATTGTGTTTATTTCCCCAACCATCGATACCCAGAGTTTGGTGTGTTTGGTCATTGGAAGTTAAACGTTTTGGTCACATGCAAAATTCAGCAGCGGTAATTTGATACGAACTGCCATCATCTACCTTAGTTTTTCGATCATTATTTATTGTTTGTGAGCGTATATGTATGCATGTACTTATGCATGTGTCTCTCGCGCTCTCTCCCTCTCTCTATCTCTCGCACTCTCACTTTCTGTATATAGATATCTATGTATGAACGTATAAGTATATATTTTCACAAATGCTCGTGTATTTACACACATACACACACACGCACACACGCACACACACACACGCACACATAGCTTCGTTCGTACAAAGAGCTGAGTGTATTCAAGTAAAATGATACACCACAAGGTATGTCCAGGTAAGAGTATTTAATTAACACCCGAGTTTACAGTTATAAAACTACAAGCTAGTACAAGCGGGTCCCTGTAGAACTGTCCTAAGATTAAACACCTGCACACTGAACGGTATTGGCGAAATGTCTTCTGGTTATTCGGTTTGGAAGTAAATATAATTAAATATGTCTGTGCATATGCTACTACTCTGCGAAGGTGAAACTGTTGGATGAATATTAATATGTATTAGGTTATGTATGCAATAGTAAATACATAGAAGTGTATCGGGTGTTAAATGTAAACATATGATTTTACAATTATATAGACAATTACATATATCTCTTGTATTCACCTACACTTGAGTCTTTATAATTCCATCACTTTTCATGTGTATACGGACACAATTAAAATTATACATTTTGGCGCAAAGTTACATATCAGTATGTGAAGAGACATATGCATATAATTTGAAATATGTATAAACAGGCGTTCCCAAGATAAATCTGTTTTAATTTAAATTTAACAAATCACACACACTAACACACACGCGCGCGTGTGAACACTCTTATTAACTTGCCTTGGCTTTTCAAATACTGAATGGAGACAAAGTGGTATTGGCATTCTTTATAGCGTCATTTAAACCTAGCACCATCCTTCCCTATGTACTTGCACCCACTGCCGGTTTGTTCTACAAAAATGGTGAACTCAAAGACAGACAGAACGAAAGAAACAGAAAAATTGGCTCAGTACACAAATGGCGCTTTATTTTTCGATTGTGAATGGAAGAATGGCAAAGTTGAGAACTCTGGGTTTAAAAGAATATTCTACTATACAGTGAAAAATGTTAACTACACTTCTTGAGAAAAAAAGATGTGATTAACAAAATATATCATCTCCCTTTGGGAGAGAGTTTCGTCGCTTCTGCTGATACAATCAAAACATTTAATGTAACTGTGGTCGACCCAAGCTGGAGCGTCAACGTCATAAATTAAATCGATGTGACCTTCAGGATTCTTACAACATGCCAGTTATGAGAAAAGTAACGACAGCATGCTTAATTCTTTGCCTTACCTCGTTCTCACAGTAGGTGAAAGTTATTTTTCCTATATCAAACAAAACGCGAAAAGTGAAACATACCTGAGGCCAGGTATGTGAGGCTATGATTATATGAGTCGTCACGAAAGTTTAAATTCTATTCTCCCCTACGCTGCCTTGATCCCTATATCATTGGTACGATGCATGCAGAAAATATTCCATCAGTACTGCCCAAACAATGTGGCAAGTTTGCAAACAAAGGAACACTGGCCTCTTTTAACTTTTAGCCTGTACGAAACTTGGGCTCAAATCATATAGCAAAATTTGTAGCTGAACGGAATTAGTTTTATTCAATATTCCTGTCGAAAGGAAGATATCTAATATTAAAACGTCACCTCTGGTAAATTGTTCTAAATATAGCAAGAAGAAACAGTAACATTTAGATAAATTTCCCCTAACAATTGATCCCTACTCTAGTGGTTGAGCGAATTCCCGAAATATTGCTTAAAAACTTCACCAGAATGATTTTAGACGGGGTCGACCAATTCTGGCATCAAAATAAGTTTATAAATAAGTATATCAAGAATATCAAGATTATCAAGAAACACACTGACACGTATATAAAGACTTTCTATTATCTTTTACTTCCATGGTCGAGTAGCATATTGAAAAATGCTAATCGAATAAATCGACCATAGTGCTCATTCTTTCGGTCTATAGTGCCGAACTGCTAAGTTACAGAGATGTAAGCACACAAACAACGGTTGTCAAACGGGGTGGGGGACTAACGCAGGTAAAAAACACACTCACATATGTCTTTTTTTTTAGTTTCCGCCTGCCAAATACGCTCACCAAGTTTGGTCAGTCCCAGGCTATAATAGAAGACAGCTTCCCTGGGTGCCATGTAGTGGGCATGATCCATAACCATGAGGTCGGGAAGGAAGCTTCTTACCACAGAGTTACGCTTGTATGTGTATGTGTGCATGTGTGTGTGCGCGCGCGTGTGTACGTGCGGGCATGCGCGCATAATTGGGTATGTGCTAGGAATCTGTTGGCGACAACTGGGATAGTATGAAAATCTCGATACAAGATTGATGTGTTAATGTAGATTGAAAGGAGGGTTTTTTATGTGATAAAATAGGCACACTGGATGATCAAGGTGTTTCGTAAATATACATCGGTATATATCAGCATTCAAATGTTCAGATATGTGGTTAAAATGGTTACTAAACCAGAGTCAAGACAAAAGACAAGACACACTCGTACACAGGAATTCAGGGTAAGAGTTGATGGATTTGCAAATATTAATTATGGTTGGAATAATGGCAACGATATTGAGTAAAAACAATAGCTGACAGATGCATATATACACTTATATAGACGTTTATTAATGATCTGTGAACCCTTTTGAAAATGTATGCGACCAAATTTTCTGTGAATGCATTGCGGAAACTTTTCTGAACGAGATCTGAGTTATAAGATCTTTGTATGGAAGGAATGTGACAAACCGGACATGGTGCAATGAATGATTAGAAGGAAAACTTTTCTAGGCATATGCTATCGATCTGCAAAATATGACCTATTTAAAATATGATATTCATTTCAATTTAAAGAGGTAAATGGACATATATGTGTGTGAGCATATGCGTGTACATATACAGTCTCTCACAGAAGTTTGTATACTCCTAAAAATGTTCAGTAAAATTACCATTACTCTGACAATATCGAAGGAAATCAAACGAAATTTATACTGAATAAAATATATTATACATGCAATCATTATACAAATATGGAACACAAAGCAATAAACATTTTCAAAAATATTAATTTTCAAACATTATAACAATTTGTACACCCTAAAGGAAATCTGCTATATTCAATATTTTATTCACATTTTTTTTGGTACTAAATTCAGATATTGCTGATAATTTCAATTCTAATAATTTATTTCACCTGGTATTTTTGCACCGGTCATTGTTATTGCATCTGCAGGAATTCTGATTTGTGTACCCTGGTAAAAAAATTTTCTTCATTTTGATTAAAACGGCACCAAAAGGAAAAGAATTGTCTGAGGATTTGAAGAAAATTATTTTTAATTTGCACAAGAATGGTTCACGATATAAGTTAATTAGCAAACGAATATATATTAGCGTAAACACAGTTGCTAGAGTAATTCAGAGGTGCAAAGCTACTGGACAGCTAAGCAATAAACATAATCTAGGTCGTCCTATTTTAATTGCGCGAGATATTCGCCACAACCAACGTTGTGTGATGGACGAGAAGCATCGTACCGCTTCATCTTTGGCCCAAGAAATGTCTTCTGTTAGTGGAAATAGTGTTACCGCCCAAACAGTTGCCGAAGTTTGACCCAGTGTGGTCTTCAGGGAAGTATTCCTCGTAGGAAGCCTCTCCTCACTGCCAGGCATAAGTGAAGTCGTCTGTCATTTGCCGAAACCTATGTGTGTAAGGGAAAGGAATTTGAGAATGAAATTATTTTATCTGACGAGACTAAAATCAACTTGTTTGGGTCAGATTGTATTAAGCGAATATGGCGACGACCAGGAGAAGATAATAGCGACAAATGTAATGTGCCTACCGTGAAACACCGTGGTGGAAGTGTTATGCCTTGGGGATGCATGAATACAGCTGGTATGGGAAAACTCACATTTACTGAGAGAACGATGGATTCAAGGCTTTATTGTGACATATTGCAGAAAACAATGCTGAAAAGTATCAAGGGACTAGAAAACAATTCCATGTTCCAGCATATTAATAACCCTAAACACACTTCAATGATGACGCTAAGTTTTTATTATATAAAAATGTTAAAGTAATAAATTGGCCTACCATGTCACCTGATTTCAACCCAATAGAACATCTGTGGGGTGTTTTGAAAAAGAAGGTTGAAGAGAAAAAACCTGCAATGTAACACGGTTGAAAGACATCATTCAGAATGAATGGAGGTCGATTTTATTGGAGATATGCGGGAATTTAGTTGACTCTGTGGCCAGAAGACTTAATGCAATCATTGAAAGCAAGGGCGGTCACACCAAGTATTGAATATAGTAAATAATACTTTAGGGTGTACATATTTTTGTATCGTTTGAAAATTAATATTTCGTTCATATCTTTGAAAATTTTTATTGCTTTGTGCTCCAAATTAATTTGTATAATGTTTGAATGCTTGAATATATTTTATTCAGTATAAATTTCGTTTGAGTTCCTTTGATATCAAAGTAATGGTAATATTATTGAAATTTTTTAGGGCGTACATACTTCTGTGAGATACTCTAAATGTAGCCATTTAGGGATAATTCAATATCGCAATATCTTGAATGGGTCATATTTTCCAGTTGAAGCATATCAGATAAATAACGTTTACCAATACAGATCTTTTTTGTACAGATGTATATCAGTAGATATATATACATAAAGGTGTGTCCTAGGTATGATTCTAAACTTAGTTGGGCTTTCGTATTAACTGAATCCCATGATGGGTCTTTGAGGACTGTGGCATCACCTTTTCGCTATGATTGTTCCCAGGTCTAATCTGACGTACAGTAGGATCACCTATCAAGGTGCTAGCTATAGATTAACTAACATACGTGCGCGGATGCAGATATACACTGTTAGTGTCAGGGCACGCAATGAATCCACCGTCAGTGAGTAACTCCCAGCTGTTGCAACAGCGAGTGGCAGAAACTACTACGCGTGAGACATACTGATGTTTCATGTAATTCCTGGTCACCTCACTTCGATCCCTCACTAGCTACTAATCACGGATAGTCAGTGTGGTCTTCTTGTTGTATAAGTGACCATCGCTATTATCCAATAAAGTACAGATGTCTCTTTAGGGTGACAATATTTGCCATTTCATCAATGGAAAGTGCTGACACAACCAGTCGGTTACAACATTTTAGTTGTCACGTATACTTCAAACCACGCGGATCTGCAACGGGTCTTTAATTGTGCTCAACAGCTATTTCAAATATTTAATAATATAGTGCTGATACATCATTAAATTAAATTTATTTTAACTAAATTAAATTGAAATATGTGCTTCTTCAATTTATCAAGAAAGCTGTTATGTTAAGTAGAATACTGTCACTTGTTTAAATACACCAAGACTTAGGGAAACTGATGGTGTTGTCTCGGTGTCGATGTGTTTAAACCAGAAACTGTTTTCTAAACAATATAATACATCCTTGCCGATTTGGTTAAACACTGTTTCTCAAATAATTTAACTTGATTAATATATCACAGTTATGTATTCTTACGTATGATAGCGTTAACAAAATAAATGGGCACAAGAAACTTATAAGCGACATTTATGATTTTGTATTTATACAAAATAGGATACTCTAAAGATAGTTTTAGTCATTTGACTGCAGCCATGCTGGAGCACCAACCGAAGGGGTTTTGGTTGCATAAATCGAATCTAGGTCCTATTCTTTGTAAGCCTATTACATATCACTATATTGGGACGTAAACACACCAACATTGGTTGTCAAGTGAAGGAGGAGGGACAAACGCAGCCACAAAGACACACACAAATATATATATATATATATATATATATATATATATACTACGGGCTTCTTTCAGTTTCCGTCTACCAAATCTACTCACAAGGCTTTGGTCAGCCCGAAGCTTTAGTCGAACCCGGAACCATGTGATTGGGAAGCAAGCTTCTTACAACGCACCCACGCCTGCTCCTATATATATGCATATATTTATATATACAGGTCTATGTAAGTACATATATACGAGGGTTTGACCAAAAGTAACCGGAAACGTTGTCTGAGGGACAAGCCTGTTATAGTTCTGGCTAACGCCGCTAGAAGCCATCTGATGTGAACCCCAGCCATTAGGCTGCCGACTAGCGTCGTCGGTTGATGTTGTACTGCCACGTAATGCCTCTTTGTTTTGTAGTGCTTCTCCCCTATTCATTGATTTTTACGATGGGCTGAAGCGGCAAAACGCTGTATTGCCAGGAAATTCTGTTTTCTGCTGGGGAAAATGGCAGCCGAAACAGTTACTATAATTTAGACAAGTTGCTTGTAGGCTGCCATGATCAAAATACAATTTTACGAGTGGTTTCCATGCTTTAGCAATGGTAACTTGTCGCTTGAGGAACAACCTCGTTCAGGGGTACCGTCGACCGGCCGCACGAATGAAAGCATCATGAATATTCATGAACTGATCTTGGATGACCACCACTGAACATTTGACGAACCTATTGGTATGTCATGGAGCTCCTACAAACAATTTTTGAGCGAGGAATTACGAATGAAAATAATTGCAGCAAAATTTGTGCCTCGCTTCTTCACGGAAGATTAAAAGCATTCACGACTGAATGCATGTCGTGAACTAAAAGAACACTTGGAAGTCACTACGGATCTGTTTTCAAGGGTCATCACTGGTGAAGAAAGCTGGTCCTAGAAAATTTGAAGATGTTGAGGAGGTGGAGAAAAAAAAGGCATTAAAATGCAGAACTTCGCAACAGTTCCAGCACTGATTTCAAACATTGTCCTACTCATTGACAATTTTTGATATCTCGGCATCTGAAGCAGTTGAAGATATGATAGTTTGACCAAAAGTATCGGCTAACGCAAGCGAAAATGAATATTGGAAAAAACGCATTTCACCAAATTTTGAAAATTATATATATATACATGTATATATGAATATATATATATATATATATATACACACAAATATATATATATATATATATATATATATACATGTATATATGAATATATATATATATATACATGTATATATATATATATATACATGTATATATATATGTGTGTATATATATATATATATATATAATATAAGCGAGAGAGTGATTAAGAGAGAGGGAGAGAGGGAGAGCGATCCAAATAGATTGATAGAGAGACAAATTTCTTTTCTGTTTCTCGCATGCGGACATGTCGGAGCATGGCCTTGGAGTGTTTAGTTGAGTCAAACTGACCCAATTTATTTCTAAATATGTTAATTTTTCTACATGCAATTATGCCGAACCGCTATGTTATAGCGATGTGAAATATCCAACGGCATTTCTCAAGGTGTGGCGAGGAATATAAACTAACGCACACTTAGATACACAGAGGCTCTGGCACACACACATATTTGCGATAGGCTTCTACAAAGTTTGCTCCTATCAAATTTTCTAATTTATTATTTGGTTACTAGGCTACAGGAGTAGACCCACAGCCCCAAAACGAAATTGTCTGCAAGCAAGCGTCTTAACCATACAGCCATGCCTGCATTTGTATATTATGTTTGGAATATTTTTACATTACTGCCATGCATCTGAATATTTCTGACTTGCATAATGAGATATATATATATACATACATATGTACATACACATATACATATATATATATATATATATATATTATATATATATATATATATATATATATAACCTTTGCATTTGATTTTTAATGTCTCTACCCTCATACTTCTTGAGTTGAATTGAGCAAACACTATATGAGAGAGGTTTTCTTTAAGTGTTAGAAATAGTTTTTTAGCTGCTATTTCTAACGAGTTCAGTATGCGGCAAAGTAATTTATTTTACTAAGCCCTTTTATATAATATATATATATATATATATATATATATATATACATACACACATATAAATACACACACACACACACACACATATATATATATTATATATATATAGAGAGAGAGAGAGAGAGAGAGTATGTGTGTGAGAGAGAGAGTATGTGTGTGTGAGAGAGAGAGACAGAGAGACAAGAAGATAGACAGATTGATAGATAGAGATATATATTCATAGATATATAGATACATTTTTATACATACCACTAGAAATGGAAATTAGACCTATATCTATCTATCTATCTGTGTGCAGCCCTGTGTGGCTAATAAAGAAACATATCTATCTATCTATCTATCTATCTATCTATCTATCTTTCTATTCACCTATCTATTTCCTTACTACCCACACGGGGCTAAACACAGAGAGGACAAACATGTACAGACAAGCGGATTAAGTCGATTATATCGACCCCAGTGCGTAACTGGTACTTATTTAATCGACCCCGAAAGGATTAGAGACAAAGGCGACCTTGGCGGAATTTGAACTCAGAACGCAGCGGCAGACGAATCAATATAGCTATAGACATATGTATGTATGTATGTCGTAATTATAGCTCTCACATACTATATAGTAATTCACAATATATCTATTATATATCGTGCAATATCATCAAATATAGTGGTCACAATATCATATGGGACGGATACATTAATATTTTCATTTCCGGAGGTAGTTCTCTTTCTCTCTCATTCTCTCTCTTTGCTGTTTTTTTTCTTTTGTAAGAAACTTTAACGGTGCTTCTGTGAAATCACTCATTTTTACAATTCTTTGAACATCTATACTGAAAGTATCTCAAACTTATACATTTGGTTATTTAGCCATGTATGCATGCATGTTTGTAGATAACACAGTTCTTGAGACCTGGTGGAATTTTAACAGAACTAACCCTAAATGTGCTTTTTGGATATATCTTTCACTATTTTTATTTATCCTTCACATGAAGATAAAAAGTGAAATTGTGTAAGGTCATAGGATATATATTAAAAAATCTTGTTACAATTTCTACAAAAAGTTATGTAACTTTAGGGAACTTGCGCAAGTAATATTCTAAATATCATTTTTAAACCAACATCTCACCTTGAAATATGCTCACGATAAGCGAAAAATATTCACATTACGCTTCTTTTTTTTTTTTTTCATAGCAACGAAAGTCGTTTACAAAATTTTTCGGAAAATAAAATATTCAGATCCATCTTGATGAACATTATGGCCGACCCATAAAATGCTTTCAATACAACTTTCATATTCATACTGGTAGTTATAATGCAAATAAAAATACTTATAAAGAAGAATACATGGAGAAAATTAATATAGCGATAAATCTTACGCAGATGAGCAAAATCGAATGAATTTTAAATTCTAGAATATGATGTGCATAAATGTTTATAAACTCCTCACTTCTTCCACTTCGTGCATGTTAAAGTTTACATATAATTTAATGTATATGTAAAATAGGCAGTAACTCTGTGTGCGTATATGTGTGTACGTGTGGTTGGGTGTGTGAGCTTACGCAAATCATACTCTCACACACTTATATTTAAACATATATGATGCATCTATATATATTATGCTTGTATATGCGAAAGCTGAATATTTCTAGGCATCGTACGTTAGCAATTTGAAACAAACACAGGTCTATTTAATATTCATTATTGGTGCTAATAGGTGTTGTTTAAAGGTACATAATAATACAATATATTTACTAGTGGCTTATTTTTCGTATTACATGTATCTGTGTGTGTGTGGTGTGTGTGTGTGAGTGTGTGTGTGGATACATATATACATATACATACATATACATACATATACATACTTACATATATATATATATATATATATATATATATTATATATATATATATATATATATATATATATATATATATATATATTGTAAAATAAAAGGAAATAATTAAATAAATTTTGATAATATATTAGTCTACACATTCTCTGTCGCTATACATACTAGCAATATACATTTATATGTGTGTGCATTTGTATTTATGTGTGTATCTAGAAATATATATATGTATATAGGTATACATATGCATATATATACATATCAATATAATATATATATATGTATGCTTATATAAATGTATGTATATAAATGTGTGTATGTGCGAGTGTGTGTATGTGTGTGTGCGTGTGTGCACCCTTTTCTCTGTATGTGTATGTAAAAAAATAATATTCATACATATGTGTTTATCTGTGGGAAGAATGTGCATGAATAGGTATAAAAATAAAGAATATATAAACCTACATACGTAATGTTTTTTTAAATTTATTGTTGATATATTGGCATTGGTCATTATCATAAGGATACTCAAATTAATATTTCTTCGATTGTCCAATCAATAACTCAACAGGTCTTATTCGGTAACATGGATTCTATATACCCATGTATGAGATTTTGTTTGCAGAGTTTGCGGAGCACCACTGTTTGTAACAAATAAATGTTGTTGAAATCTAGTGAAAAAAAGTTTTGTCCGAATAAAATTATTACTTAAAAGTTAATATAAAATATTTCGAGGGGGAAATTTTATTTCACAAAATGTTGTCATACACACTTATACTAATACAAAAAGTGTACTTAAATTTCCCCATTGTAACCACATTATATGTATGTATATATATATATATACATTTACATCTATATATACATTTATATATATATATATATTATATATATATATATATATATATATATATATATATATATATATATATATATATATTATATATCTGTATGTATATATATAAAGACTTCATATGGACAGGCATATGTATATTATCTATATACACACACACATATATATAAATATAAATAGATATATATATATATATGTATTTGTATATACATATGTATATATGTGTGTATATATCTATACAAATATATACATATTTGTGTTTGTGTGTACATATGTGTATATACATATGTAAGTAGATATATACGTATATAGATATATATATATGTATGAATTTATAAATATATATACAGGTATATATGAAAGAAGGTTTGAAAATGCAAATTTCAAGATGTTTATTCACTTTTATATATAACTATATATATATACATGTATATATATATATATATAGATATATATATATATAGATATATATATATATATATATATATATATATACATATATACACCCATACATATGTTGATAGACAAGTAGAAAGATAGATTGATTGATAGATATAATCCTTATAAACATGAAAATATGTGTAAACACATGTATGCCCACAATATATATATATATACATTACCTATATATATATATATATATATGTGTTTATATATATATACTTATGTATGTATGTATGTATGTATGTGTGAGTATGCGTGTGGGTGTGGGTGCATGTATATATATATATATGTATTTATTTACATGTGTGTATACATATCTATACGTATGTATACATGCATGTATGTATGAATGTATGTATGTATGTATCTTTTAAATTTTTGTTCATTCAGAACTTGGGTCACTACTTTCAACGGTTATGTCCGTTATATTGAATTCATTTTATCGGAACTTTTCTCCGAAACGCTACACTTGATGGTGGTGGGGTGTAATCAAAACACCACTAATACTGTTAAATGGCCAAACATAAACACAATCTCACTGTGGAAAAACCATATACATACATTTATATATACATGCACATACGTCCAGGTTAATATGAATAAACATATGCATATATGAATATATGCGCATGTATATATGCATGCACAATCACAGATTCACGTTAAGACATATACATATACATATTTTAACACACAAACACATACATATATATATATATAGAGAGAGATTTATGACGTTTTTAAAAGTTATACCCGCTTACACACATGGAGATACATGTATACCTATTTATGGATATATATGAATATATATATATATATATATATATATATATATATATATATATATATATATATATATATATATATATATATACTTCAACAAAACCTGTTACTCTAAGTTTCGCGTTGCCGTTCATCGGACAGTTTTTACTATATATATATACACACACACTCACTTACACACCCAAGTACACACACGCACATGTACATGTATGTATATATATATATATATATATATATATATATATATATATATAGAGAGAGAGAGAGAGAGAGAGAGAGATTGATTGATAGATAGATAGATAGATAGATATATAGATAGATAGATAGATAGATAGATAGATAGATAGATACATAGATAGATAGATAGATAGATAGATAGATAGATAGATAGATAGATAGATAGATAGATAGATAGAAGCATATACATGTATGTGCCTTAATTATTTCTATCAAATATACCGGATATATAAGTAAATGTGTTTGTATGTATGTGAATATGTTTACACACACATATATATACTTATAAATATATAGATATATGTGCACATTCATATATACAAGTATATATATTCTTATATATATATTTGTGTGTGCATAAATTCATATATGTATGTGCGTGTACGTGTGTGTGTGTGTGCTTGTGTGTATGTGTGTAAGTGTGAAGTGTTGTATGTGTAGCAGTCTAGAATTAGTGAAGCGCCCTCTTGTTTCAGCTCTCAAATACGGACTTTCGGCTGTGGTAAGCTGGAAAGACTGAAATAAAACGTTTACCCAACTACCTTTCTCACATCCCGGTTCGACGCCCCATCCCTGCAAAATTCCCACTTTGAACGTAAGATCATACTGCTGAGGGAATATGTATTCAGAAGAATATTTCATTAACAGATATTTCCAAATTGTATTCACTTGTTAGTTACGCCTGAAGTAACACACACCTTAAAAGAATAATGCCATGCCTTTGGGTTGAAGTGTGCTCCACATCTTAGGTACCAGCGTACGCATATATATATATATATATATATATATATATATATATATTATATATATATATATAAATACATGTGTGTGTATATGTGTGTGTGAATTTGTGAGTTTGTGCGCGCACACTTCGCTAACATACACATACCCACATAGTCACATGCACACATACACACACACATATACATATATGTTTCAGGGTGTGTACATTAACACATCATATATATCTAGGTACGTGCATATCAATATACATCCACACACAGAACAATGCATATGTTTTTAAATATATTTACACATTTCAACTAAGTGTCACAAAATTCTCTCTCTCTCTCTCTCTCTCTCTCATTCATTCTCTCTCACTATCCATTATACACCCTTTCTCTCTCTCTCTCTCACTTATGTATTCCCTCGCTGTCTTTCTTTCCATCTTTCGCTTTCTCTTTCTGTGAAGTTATCCTTATATAAAAATCTATAGCTATCAACCTCTCTATGTACCTAGCTATATATCTTTCATTCTATCAACCGTATCTGTATATATATATGTGTGTGTGTGTTTGTGTACATATATATACATATAAACATATACATGCATATACACATATATACACACACGAGCATATATATATACATATACACACATATATATATATATAATATATATATATATACATACACACTTGTTTTTTGTGTGTTTTTTTTTAAGTCTTATAAAGACCTTCCACGCTGCAATTGTTTTTACTTCAGCACACGATCTCAGATAAATGTCACTTGCTATGCAAGTACATCTCCGTAATATGTATGTGTGTGTGAGTTAAATAAAATGAGACAACGAAGCCAAGGCTGTGTAGAATTTATAGGACATTTGTAAAGGGAAAGGTATTCTACAGCTGTTTCAGGGATATTAAGTATATTCCTTCCTCAGAGACGGTACGAGAGAGTTAACTAGAGTTCAATATTAGGAGTCATTTTGGAAAAGAATGGATATAGGAAGTATAAATGGAGATAAGAGAATGAAAATAAAAATTAAATATATGTAGGATGGTACTGTTGCAGTTCCATTATCAAAGGAAAGTGCTGAGTATAATGAGTAGAAATGCTTCTCGTTCATGTCACGTAGATTCCAACAGGAGTTCTTATTTTGTTATTACAAACGAATAGTGTAGAGACATATATTCCATTTAATTCTTAGCACATGGAATTTATGTCTCCACACTATTCATTTGTACTAACAAAATATGAACTCCTGTCGGAAACTACAAGCAAAGACAACAAGCATTTTCCTCTTATTTCCATTTATACTTCCTATATCTATCCTTTTCCAAAATAACTCCTTATATTGAAGTCTACTATTTCCTTCTAGTTAACTCTCTCGTATCGTCTCTGATGAAGGGATATCCCTAATATCTCAGAAACAGTTGTAAGACTACCTTTCTCTTTATAAATGTGTTTGGCGTTGTTATCTCATTTTATTCACCATAGACATGCTCACACAAGATCCACATTATACACATTAAACCGAAAGTCTAACTACGACCATCCTGTAGCACTTACATAGCCTTACCTGCCATCTTCAGTCTTCTGGATACCAATATTATGTTTGAGGTGCTAACCAATTTGATAAACATGGGCATTATCGTGTAGTTATGAATTTTGCTTCATAGCTATGTGCGACTCTAGATTTAAAGCCGCTTCGCGTGACTTTGAGCAAAACCTTTGTGCCATTACGTCTGCTCGTTGAGGAGAATTTAGTAGATAGTGGAGCCTCGTTGTACATGCTTGTGAATGAATATTTAAAGTAAAGGAAAAGAATTTACTATTCTACACGAAAAAATCTAAAGCTTTCGACAGAGATGAAATAAATGCAAAACAGAAATAAATACTGGGATTCGCATATTCAAATTAAAATGCTTTCATTTGATACATCAATGATTAAAAGCGTGTACTGATTTACTTGATCTGTAAGAAATAGCGGTCCAATGCTCTCCAAGACTTACTCAGCTGTCATAATAATAATTTTTTCGCAGAATCCACTACAAGAGGGGAAGATCAAGCTCGGATGCTGTTAATCATAGGTCTCCTCAAACAGGATACAGTAGGTAGCATATATAGTTGGTGAATCATTATCTGAGTATATTAATGTATGTATTTATCCAACCCAATTAATCATCCACCACATTTCTATACGTCTAAAGTTGTATGCCATTAAATTTCGAATAAATTCATCTTAGTAGTCAGTACCGGTTATTATGCAGACAGGCACTTGCCTGGTTATGTAATGTTTTAGACATCTGGTAAATATCAGAATATGTCATTATGTAGTCGGCCATTCTAGCTATCGAATTTAATAGCCTGTCAGTTCAGAAACAACTATACTACTAATTATGTAACTTCAGATCTACTCGCATAACACGTATAAATCATGTCACGAAACGGAGGTAATTTTTGTGTCACACATTTCAACAAGCCTTCTGGAAAGATTTGTCAGAAATATGTTGGGAGGAAAGATCGAATAAAGAAAACCTTTAGTATTCATGTTTTTTTGATATGGAGTCATAGCACAGAGATGGTCGAATAGAATATTCAAATTTTATAGGAAATCTCTAGAATATGCTGTCAATTAAGTAAATTTAAATAGATAATCAACGGTGCTGATAAGATAGCATTGTTGTGGTCGACTTCATCAACTAACCCCTTCCCTCGAGAATCTGGCTTTGTGAAAATGCTTGGCGGCATTTCATACACGTTTCCTTTCTGAGATCATATTCGGATGAAGTTTTCTTTGTCTTTCATCCTTTTAAGTGGATAAATGAGAAATAGTCAAGCGCTAGATTCGTTGTAATCAATTAGCCCATACACCCAAAATTTCAGGCATTAACTTGTGCCCATAATAAAAAGGATTGTTGTTGTTGTTGTTGTTGTTGTTATTATTATATACTTTTAATTTGCATGTCTATTACAATCACTTGCTGAGACACCCAGCGTCCTAGGGCGAGTGAAAGATAACAGATGTTACGTATGACTGAAAGTTTGGGCAGGGTAAGTGGCAAGGGCAGCTATGAAATATCTACATGTAATACAACACAGACCACAAAAATGGAGTTTTTTTCTAAAGATGTAGGCAGTACTTGTCAGCACAATCTTCTGGATTTCTCTGGGACAGAGCTCTCCTAGGATCTTATCTAGTTGTTTCCGACATCCATTTCTTATCATACCTAAGGCATTCACTATAACAGAAATGGTTTTCGCTTTAAGATGCCACATTTTTTTGTATTTCAGTTTCCAGGTCCTTATATTTACTTAATTTGTCAAATTCCTTTACAGATATATTTTTTAATCGGTGGGGACACTTACATCTACAAGTATTTTCTTCCTTGTAATGACTATGCCTGATCAAATTGCCTGCATCGTTCTGTTGCTGTTGACTGGAAAATCCCAGATGATAGTGACGTTTTTACCTTCAACGACTGGCTCAAGATAATGTTCATTCCAGTAAGCAGGAGTGCTGATTTTGTAGTGTCTACATATTTTCTAATCTAAATACTGTCCTACCATATCGTGGCGATTTCTGTGTTCGTTTGGTGTCAGAACAGGACATCCCGAGACGAGATGGACAATTGTTTCATCAAATGTATCGCAGAATCTGCATTTAGGGTAGAGCCGTTTTGAAGAAAGTTAGCCTGTTAGCTTTTGGTAAGCAAGCTTTGGTTCTGTGCTGCTAATATGAAACTCTCAATCTCTGGATTCAATCCTGAGCTTCTTAGCCACTGATCGGTTGTTGCTTGACCTACATCAGTATTGCGGCTACGAAGTATATACTGTCCCTGCAACCGCTTCTGGCCCCACCGCTCTAATTTGTTTCTGCCCGTTCTTTTTTGCGGTCTGTTTGATCCGTATTGCTTGTTTAGTGATAGCGATTTAAGGTTCTTTATCTAATTTCGTATGCTGTCAGGTCCGTCTTCCAATTCGCTAGTCTACATGTTGTTCTTCAGCCATTTTCCCTTAAACATTAGTACGTTCATGAAGGGCCTACTCTGTATATCATTACTCAACTGCTTACGACTGTTGAAAATCGTTGCAGTGCAGATCATCTTGCATATAAGCTTTAAACGAACTTAGTTGTTTGTCATCTTTCGTGAAATGCTTTATTATTATTGTTGCTGTTGCTGTTGCTGCTGTTATTGATTTTCTCTTCGTCGTCGTCGTCGGTTTTATTTATCTTATTATTATTAACGATTAATTAAAAGCCACACAAATCTGCTAATCTTTTTCAAACTAGTTAACATTTCCCAACTAGTTAACCCCGAAGCACCAGTCTGGACATCAACAAGTAGCATTTAGTCATCCGAATCGTATTAAGATTGAGTATTCTGTAGGACATTAGATGGGAACCACCTACGTTGTTAAGAATTCAAAGTGGTCGGCTACAAACCACAAATTTGTGATTAGTGCGGTCAACCATGATAGATTACGTAGGCTGGGGCCCCCAGTTACTGGAAGCTGAACTTGTCATTCCAAGTACGTCAGGTTTACAGACCGCATTAACAAATCGGACAGGGTTTGCGTGGGAAACTTTCAAGAGCCAATGGTGGTATACTAGAAAGGAAAAGGGGCTATTAGATTACAGTCGATACAGCTTCTTAATGAAATATTATTGGGAGAGTGTAGACTGAAATAAGATTAATATTTGTGTATGGATGTGGATGTGTGTGATGAGATAGAAAATGAAAGAAATATAAATAGAAAGAGACAAAAGTATTATATAGCAGAATCACAATGCGAATAAACTCTGATTATCGACATGTAGCTTCGTGTTTAACACAGAAGCTGAAATACATGTGACACGTTTCACTAAAATTTTCTCTATACTGTCATAGTGATTTTCCGTTGCCTATAAATATAAACTATGGTGCCCGATTGACCGATTCTTGCCGTTATCGGTTTGTGAGACAAGTAATTTATTTTGAGCTGTAACCTATTTCATTTGGCATCAAGTCAGATTACCGAATTGGAGTTCTGTGATTTTTAATATGGCTATTTTTATCTAATGATAGAAAGTCTATAGAACTGATACACTAATAAATTCGTCTAGGTACTTGTTTAATCCATTTTTATTTCAACACGCATATAAATTAAATAATAAAGAAAAAGTTCTAAAATTATCTCACTAAATGTTTAGACGCTATTTAGTGCAGAGTTTGTATTGAACATTCGTACCACTTCGTACCACAATATAGAAAAAAGTATCTATCTACCTCTCTCTCTATTCTGCTGTCTCTCGCTCTTTATTTCACTCCCCCTCTCTCTCTTTCGCTCTGTATACTCACTCACACACATACACACGTGCGCACGCACAGACGCATACGCACACACAAACACACGCACACACAAACACACGCACACACCTGTTTTCGACGGATTCTAACTCACCGTTACTGTACATCCTTTTCCAGGAATAATTAATAAAATGTTGAAGTATATAACATAATTATGTGTATGACGTTATGTGTTATGTGGACCACTCATTTTGAGAAAAAAAGAAGGGAATTAGTAAATTCTTACACACTTGATTAATTTCCAACTACAAAATGATAAAATAACTAACTTGCCAGGTAATGGATCTGCGTTACCCTCAAAGTTGAATGCCCTTTCAAAACAGAATTAGGCATTTAATCATCCATGAACACTAATTTTCAGAAATAATCGGATTTGTGTATTTTACTCATGAAATATCACAACTTGTATGTAAGTGGATATATCACACTCTACTATAAAACTTAATTAGTGAGTCATATGTTAACGATTGTAAAACAAGCTTATCACTATGATTCACAATGTTCAGGATTATTTTGCTTATATATTATGATGTTGCCCGCGTAATTACATAATCTGAAGTTTGGATTAAAAGTCAGATTCTGATGAATTATACAGCTTACATCTCGCACAGCTGTGAGGAAACCTGTAAACATTTGGAAAAGTCAAGAAAACGGAATACTCGAATAAAAGAATGTTATAATTTCGGTATTCACCGGCCGATGAAAACAAACCATCTAAAAAGTGCATACCATGAGAATTCATAGTCAGGGAACAAGGCCTGTAATTTCAGCATTAATTCATCATAAATGTTTTCCTTCGCCTGGATCTCAGATTGCACATCTGCCGGATATCTTATTCATATCTGCTGGGCTGCTGATCGTTAGAAGAGTGCATGACATCTGGTCCATGTATGTATATATGTATGTATGTAGTAAATCAAAGTAAAAAAACAAACAAAAAAACGAAGTACAAACGCAAGGAAAAACAACGCGCGGACGTGGTACATATGCAAAGTATTAGCAGACGCTCAGGGAAAGAAAGGTAGTTTTTACGTTTCGAGCAAGGCACTTCGTCAGAAACAGGAGACGGAGGAAAGTCCAAGAGAAAAGGAAGACAAATCTCTGATTGTACATCTGCAGGACATCTGATTCATATCTACTGGGCAGCTGACCGCTACAAGAGTGCATGACTTTTGGTCCATGTATGTATGTATGTATGTATGTATGTATGTATGTATGTATGTATGTATGTATGTATGTTTGAATGTATTTATTTATGTATTTAATGCAGTTAGTTATATTTAAATCAAACGTTGCTTACTTAGATATATACATAAGGAGAAATACGTATATATTTAAAAATAATTGGTAATACATATAAAAAATATATTACACGCACATACACATACGCACACACATACACACACATAGACATCCACATTGATTTATAAAAATGTAGCTCGTTTCATCTTTCACTTACAATATGGGTTTCAAAAAAAAGTGACTTTACAAGAAGGAGTGCTTTTAGTATTGTGTTGTTACATTCCAAGCAAGTGTATTGATACACTTGCTTGGAATTATTATACATACATATATACATAAAAGGGCACCCCGTCAGTTACGACGACTAGGGTTCCATTTGATCCGATAACGGGACAGCCTGCTCGTGAAGGTAACGTGCAAGTGGCTGAGCACTTCACAGACACGTGAATCCATAACTTACTTCTCGGGGAGATTCAGCATGACACAGAATGTAACAATTGTGGCTCTTTGAATTACAGGTACAGCTCATTTTCCCAGTTGTCTGGACTAGAGCAACGTGAAATAAAGTGTCTTCTTCAAAGACACGTCGTACTGCCTTGAATTGAACTCATAGAACGTGTTGCCTGGAATTGAACTTACAATCGTGAGACGATTACCCTAACCACAAAACCACGTCCCCTCAACTATGGGCTTACACACACACACATCCAAACTTACCTACATACCCGTACACACACATGAGTGAGAGTGTGTTCAAGTGTATTTAAGTGTTTATATACATACGTGTACGTTGTACCAGTAGAATGTTAATAATGAAATTGAATAAAATGAAGATAAAAATGACAGAAATACAGAAACAAAGATAGAACGGAAGAAATAAAGAAAGAACATAGAGAGAGCGAATTAATCCTGTGAAGCGAAAAGGAATACTGAAAAATTATTAAAGGGAAGGAAAAAGAATGACTAAATATTTTTTCTCATTTAATGACCAGTTAGCTTTGACAATAAATCTAGCAGAATGAATATTGTAAAAACTGGAAATGGGAGTTCCTTGAAGCCAATATGCGTTTTCGACAAAGTATTGTGTCTAGTTTTGATATTCAGTAATGTTTGTTAAATATAACAGTTCATTCCATATTTGAAATATTAGATAGAGTAATTGCGAGATGGGTTTTTACTATACGGTTAATTAGATCAATAGTTAGTGCAGTTTCTAATATTAATTATTCAGGTTGAGACGTTACTAATAGTGATAAATCTGAAGTGGTATTTGCAAATGAAGGGTGGACAGGCAAAGAAGAAAAACTGTTTCATACACATAGAAGAGATGACTAACGATGGTTATTCTCGTTGATTTAGCAATTAATGTATTCCTTTAGTCATTTTCAAAAGATATGCGAAAATTGTATGAAATTCTGAAGATTTTAAAGCAGTAAACATTAATGAATGAAAATATTATAAATCCGTCGTTTTTCTATCGGTTGCTGTTAAATGCAGAAGAAATACATAATAGTATTTGTATCTGCGCAGCTGGTTTTATATAAAGATATCAACAAGGATGACAGTAAATATAAAAGGTCAAATATATGAATGGCTACAGTTGAAAAATTAAATGCTTCATGTATACATACACGCACAAACACACACATACACATAAATATAATATATATCGACACACACACATGATACATGCACACATACACGCAAACACACACACACACACACACACACACACACACACACACACACATATATATATATATATATATATATATATATACATATATATATATATATATGTACATATATGTATGTATAATATGCGTATATATATAATCCAATGAAAAGAAGACGAAGAAAATTCTTTAACACATATTTAATCATAACTTGCAAATGTTTCCGTACCATCTCCATTCGCAACGCCATTTTACGCGAAAATTATAAAGGAAAAATTACGTAATAGGCATATAGGCGTAGGAGTGGCTGTGTGATAAGTAGCTTGCTTACCAACCACATGGTTCCAGGTTCAGTCCCACTGCGTGGCACCTTGGGCAAATGTCATCTACTAGAGCCTCGGGCCGACCAAAGCCTTGTGAGTAGATTTGGTAGACGGAAACTGAAAGAAGCCTGTCGTTTATATGTATAAATATATATGTATGTATGTGTGTGTGTGTGTGTAAATGTTTGTGTGTCTATGTTTGTCCTCCAAACATCGCTTGACAACCGATGCTGGTGTGTTTATGTCCCCATAACTTAGCGGTTCGGCAAAAGAGACCGATAGAATAGGTACTAGGCTTACAAAGAATAAATCCTGGGGTCGATTTGCTCGACTAAAGGCGGTGCTCCAGCATGGCCACGGTCAAATGACTGAAACAAGTAAAAGAGTAAACGAGTTATATTTGTAGTTTTAAGCATTGTGCGTCTATCAGATCTTGTTGTTAGGAAAGTTTTGGGAGGAAATAAGAACGAAAAAAATTAAATGTGTGTATGCGGATGAGTTTGTGGAAAAGATATTATGTGTGGTGGCAAGAATCAAGAGGGTGGATACGCATAATGATAGGAGAAAGGGAAGGAGGGGAAAGAAAACGAATAGAAGAAGGCAAAAGAGAAGTAGAAGAGAGAGAAGAAGAGTCGGAAGGAGAAGGAAATGAAGAAGAAGAAGAAGAAGAAGAAGAAGAAGAAGAAGAAGAAGAAGAAGAAGGAGAAGAACAAGAATGAAGAGGAGGAGGAAGATGAAGGGAGAAGAAGAAGTACAATGAGAAGAAAAAGTAGAAGAAGAAGAGGAAGAAGAAGAAGAGAAGAAGAAGAAGAAGAGAAGAAGAAGAAGAAGAAGAGGAAGAAGAAGAAGAAGATACAACTGGCAATACTTCGTATAGCATAACGTTTTATCCAGTCCTATCGTGGCGGTGTATCAGCCAGTACAGCCAGGAACATTGTTACCAAAATTCGTCTGATGGAAGATCATGTATTTGACCACACAGCGGCATTGGTCTGCGACAACTTAAAGCGAAAAGATCTTTTAAATAGATAACAAGACAATTGTCTGGAGTCAAAAGATGAGGGTATTGATTATGTATTTGCCTAAAACCGCAAATATTACGTAATTTTTCTTTTCGCGTAAATTGGCGTTGCCAATGCAGATGGTACAGAAACATTTGTAAGTTATAATTCAAGATGAGTTTAAATAATTTTCTTTGTCTTCTTTTCATTGGATTATTTACACTTCGCCAAACCATATGACTGTATAATCGTCGGGAAATTTGGATTTTCTACACCACAAGTATTCCGGCTTTGGCTTAGATCCCGATTGTGTTGATAGCCCAGTATTTAGGTCGAGTGCGTCTATAGAAATACCCCAACTTCACACCAAAATGACCTTAGCCATCGCTCTCTCTCTCTCTCTCTTTCTCTCTCTTTCCCTCTCTCTATATACATATACATGCATGTATATATACACATAAATATGAACAAACATATACATACACAAATATATAAAGAGGTGAAGAGGTAATTGTGTTTTTTTGGTGATTCAAAATTTGATGTTTGTTTTAAATAAAATTTCATTTAACCACACACATGTAATATAACATTTTGAAACACTGAATTTGCTCTATTGATTTGTTCTCATGGTTTTAGTTTGGTTTTTAGTTAGTCTATTTTTTTTTCTTTCTTGTTTCATTTGAGACTATTAAATTAAAGACGATAAAAAGCAAATTCTAACGATTTTATTTTATGAGTTGAAAACAAAAAAGCCAAGTGACGTAAAACAACTTGCACTGTCAACAAGCAACTCCATATTGGTTCCGAAAATTTCGTACTTGAATAGAGAAGCTTGCAGGAACAATGCATAAAATAGGGAGCCAAGTAGCTACAGCAACTCAAGTACTTGGGGTTTCATGCTAATGGGCCCATTAAAGTTTGCCCTGTGCATTTGATCTAAACTCTAAACCTGTGAACCACTTCAATTCCTCGGTTAATAATACACATTTATGTGTGTATGCAAGCGGGCGCATGTGCGCAATGTGCATTACACAAAAAAATATAGCTACAGAGAAAACGGCATTTCTTCATAATATAATCGGCCCGTTAGAAATGGTAGCTAAATATACAGAAATCATACCTGACCGTTTTAAAAGAGGTAGGATAATTGATAGCAAATTGTTAAGAACACAGTTTCAATGTTTCCTACATATACTTCCTAACACAGCTACACACACACACACACACATACACACACATACACACAGAGTATAGAGATGGAAGACGAATGATAATCCTTCATAAATAGTTTAAAATAGGTGACATAGACATAGCCAAATCTTTAGAGTGAAAAGGCATGAATATTTGTAATGTTCATAAACAAAGTTCAAGAAAAGAAACCTAAATGAAAGAAATCGAAAGGAGGAGCAGATATTGGACACTCCAGAAATTTGGCTCAATAAGTCGACAGCTGACAATATAATCGTGATTGCATTGACTGATTTTATTGATTTAATTGATTGAAGTCTGTTGAAATAAAAGACGGTTGCAATCAATTAATTGAATCAAACCAGTGTATTATTAGTACTGTCTTTTCGACTACGGAATTATGAAAATCTAACTCGAATGCAATGACGAATCTTAAGTTCGGAAAAGTATTTAGTCTAGCATCCAACAGTAGCTTTTTTTTTATTTTTGTCAATTCATTGTTCTTGAAAATTTATGACATATTAATCCGTGCATTACCTCGTGCAATGCAATGTTCTTGTAGCTAACGACATGTTAATCCTGCGACTTCGAACGAAGACTAAACTAGCTATTTTTTTTAACCCCAAGTAAGTTCTAAATTGGCAGACCTAGAGTCAAGTGCATTTCCGCCGTTATCATCCCGTCATTATTTCATGCAGTGAAGGCGGTGAGTTGGCAGAATCGTTAGCACGCCGGGCGAAATGCTTAGTGGTATTTCGTATGTTACCATTTTCTGAGTTCAAATTCCACCGAGGTTGACTTTGCCTTCATCCTTTCGAGGTCGAAGAATTAAGTGCCAGTTGAGTACTGGGGTTGATGTGCCTATAGTAGAAAGGATTATTTCATGCACTGTATCCAGTATATGCCATAGATTCTAGCCTTTTTCTTTCTATAGAGTGAATTGTATAATTTAAGGAATATTTGGTCCACATATTTTCGTGTATGTTCTATTATGCGTAGAGGCTCCTTTCGACCAGCTGAGGAAAAGTTTGCATTTGACTAAACGAGGCCAGCCAGCTCTGATTGGAGAAGCTTATGAAAAAGTTATTCTAGCTTTGAGCAAGATATTTTTC
>NC_043003.1:35245069-35265069 GCF_006345805.1 Octopus sinensis
TGTTAAGATACTGTAATATTTCTAGTGACTTTAGGCAAACCAATGGATTATAGGTCTGAAAACAAATTATCAATTACAGTTATAAGTAATTCTTATTTGATTAAAGGTTTTCAGATGGTTAAATTACATTTTATGGTAGTTTAATTTTGAATATTAGCGAAGATAATGCTAAACAGTGTATCAATAGGACTACGCTGAGACAGAATTCATAGAGATTATTAGAAACTTTATGAAGAAAACTGCGTTTTAAAAACAAAGTTGTAGGATGCTCATCGAATTTTGGAATTGGATGAAATGTTTAATAAGATTACAGATTAACGGCTCAGGTAAATTTCATATGCAAAATGTAGTAGTTTTTTAAATTACTGGAACTAGTACAACTAATAAAACTATAGGAGTTTTAAGAGTTCTATGATTGTATCAGAATAGAATTATAAATGGATTAACGGGATTATATAGATTAATGTTACCGTTAATCGGATTATAAGGTCTGGGATAATATTAAGATCATAGTTTAAATAAAACTAGTACAGCTAATGAAATTTAAAAATAAAATAAATGAATAATATCAGGTAATCATAAGAAGAAAAATTTCTATTATATCGATTGCAGAAGATTAAGAATTATTATGAAAATTAGAAATTGATAGATCTGTAAGGTCAATCACTATTTATCGAGCGTTAAGTGCACTTTACGATTGCTGTGTTTATGTGCTTATTTGTGTGTCGGTGTTTTTATGAGTAGTAATATAGAGAGAGAGAAAGAGAGAGAGAGAGAGAGAGAGAGAGAGAGGGAGGGAGAGAGAGCAGGGAAGGACATAGGAGTGAAACCCTTTTGTAGCATTTTTAAATAATAATTGTAAATAATAAATTATTCGTTATAAAAACACTGCTTGTTAGTCTTCGAGCTTCACCATATATCAATGCATGAAGTGAACTACCAAAAATTGCAATGAACCTATTATGCATTGTGTCGGTTAAAAATCTGAACTTTAAATTCACCTAATAACTTGAAAGAATTATATTTTCTGTGTTTCTATTTATTTAAACATTTTTTTCCTTATTTGTCAGAGATCCTGATTATACGAACAGCTGTTTTTAATAGGATTACGTGCATTGTTATAATTGCTTGATTTGTTAATTTTTCTTTCTTCCTTACTTTCTTTCATTTTTTTCTCATTAAACTTTTCATTTCTATATTTTTACTATTGCTATGGATATGGCATTCTATATTTTTACCATTGCTATGGATATGGCATTCTCACTTTTACTTGAACGATGTCTGAAGAATTTTCTGAAAAAATGTGATTGTTCTCTGAGACATCTATATTACTAGTACTAATATTGCATTATTATTTTTCTTTGACTTCTAAAGTTGCATTTGTATGAAGATGTAAGTTGTCAGATTATTGGCATTATCATATCTTTAAAATCAAAAGTGTCATGACATGTATATTACGCTGTTTATTATTGTTCAGCTATAGTATATTACTTAACTTTTAAAATAATTCGCTTTATTAAACATTATAAGTCGATCATTAGCGTGGTCGGTGGATAGACGGATTAAACGTCATGTAGGATTCAGTGAGATTCTTGCACTTTCTGGGTTTATGTAGCAACGAAATTCACTTAGCTTTGTATCTTTGTAAAATTTACAATATGAATAACATGCACACACGGTGAAGAGGGTCAATGAATTATACTCTCCGCTATAAATTTCTAGCTAAAGGGGGAAAGGGAAATAATCAATATTTCAGCACCTTTGAATAGTGGCGGTTAGGATGTACCCGACACGAGTAGAGATAACGTTGGTTTACTCGCTGACGATTGCACAATTTTTGTCATCCTTCAGAACTATTCAATAATGAGAAAACTCTTCCTTATTGTTACTCTGACATACTAGATGTTGAATCACAGACTTTGGGAAATCTCTTGCGGTTTCCACCATTAATGGAACTACAGGAATTGAGACGCTTTCCAAGAGCATCTAGTAGGATTATTAGAACTCGTAAGCTTATCCATTGTTTTGTAATTAACTCCGAAATACAGTAATTAAATACTGATGGATTCTGGATTTCAGTAAAGAAGCTAAATGTCCAAGAACACCTAGCAAGCAAAAAACCTTGCAGGTTTTAAATTCTGCCGTCACTCATCTGATTTTAACCAAGAAATCAACAAAATAGGTTGAATGAAAATTACTACGAAATAAAACGATTCATTAAGTGCAAGAACAAAGGTTTCTTTGACTAGCAGAAAAAATCGACTGCAAGTCCAAATGGCTATCTTTATTAAAAGCTGAACAATCAACTGGGTCAACAAGGCAAGGGAAATTCCCACTTATATGACAGCTGTGGTTACTTCCTTGCTCTTAAGGACATTCTCAATCCGTTCACTTGCAGCCGAATGCTTCTACGTAGCAGTGACACTTTAGTCTTACTTCGAACAAAAAAAATGGAAAGAAAACATCAAAAATCCCCCAAATCTTTATCACAACCTCAAAATCTTGAAGTATAATCCAGTTACTGAAATGGATAAAATTCCAGCAGCAGTTTTTCTGAGAAGGAAATATGCTACTCCAGAAGAATCTTTTATCAACTTATCAAGATATGTAGTTCTCTTGCTAGGTATTCTTGAATATGCATTGATTAGTATCATCCACAGGAAGAAACGAAACAAAGAAGACGGTATAATTCACTGAGTCTTCAAAAAGGGAGATATCTTAATCGACACAGGAATAGTGTTTACAAGACTGTAGTTGTCCTGGGTTATCTCTATGGTTTTGGAGCATGGACAACCTGTGTCTGTCATTTGAAAAACATTGGAAAGTTTTCATCATTTCTAGAATTGAAACATTTGAAACATTCTTGATATCAGCTGGCAGGACTATGGATCGAAGACGAGACAATAAACATTGATGTAATTATCAACAAAAACCAACTCAACTTAAAGGTGCAGGTTCATTCATCCGAATGATTTATATTCTCAACTGAAAGGAAAGAAAATGTTGAAAAGCTGAACAAATGAAATATATAATTTTCTTTTTAATTCTGTATCTTCGACGGCGATATTCCACCTAAGGTGGAAAAGCTCAGATCCGCAGCGAGTTCAACATTTTGAAAAGAAACAATTGATCATTTTGAAAATAAAGAATTGTACACCTTAAAAGAAAAAAGGGCAAAGAAAAGAAAACTTTTCCAACAAGATGTATAAATATGCTAAGTGGAAAGACATCTTTTTTTAATTTCACTCATAGAAGGAAATCACTTAAATAATATCTCCATAAAAGAAATTTATTGAAGGACTAGGTTAACTTTTTACGAGCTTCGAAGTACTTTGTTGGTACTTTTGGTACTTTTCTAACATTACTGTTCGCGACTGTCAACATATCCCTTTACTTATTTATTGTGGTTTGCAGTTCACTTACATATTCACAAAACCAGAGTGGTATCTGTGGTGGAGATGGGATAACGTAGATATTTTATATTTCGATGTATCACTGTAAAATGACATTTCAAGGTTCAATTCACACCCCACACCACATTTCATTTTAAGGAACGGCTTTGTTTATATAGTGTATCAAGTTAGATAACTAACCGTTTCTCGTATTCAATGAACTAACGTCTGCAAAGAAATGGTAATGTTCCAACGAGTCGAATGTGTATTTTCGACTTATTGTTATCTTTATTCACTTTATCTATTAGTTAAACTTATCTTGTTCTTGAAGAAGTTTTTATTCAATTCTAAAGATCAAAAAGATGTTTTCTTTTCATTCATTTTTTTTCTGTCTCTATCTTGATAAAATCGAATTGTTTACGACAAAAACTTCGTTTCACCCATTTTGCAAACAAAATGTCGTGAATTCCGGTCAAATGTATCTTTCATCTGAAAGAATTCTTAAATATATATCGTTATAGCTATCTAAACAGGTACGCACGGGATATCCACGCGTAACATATTTCAGTCATGATATAACATTTTAATCAGGAAAATACTTATCTCTCATAACCGAAGACCATAATTATGAACATTTACGAATATATATATATATATATATATATATATATATATATATATATATATATATATATATATATATAATATATATATATATATATATATATATATAAACATTGTTAGACACTATATTAGATACTATGTATAACAGTCGAACTTCCTTCAAACTACACTAAACATATATAAAAATGGATAAATTTCTCAATTCATCTCTAATATATAACAAAGCACAGATAAGTGTATCATGCTCCAAGTCTCAATCAGAATTGACCCGGATCTAAGCAAGAAGAACCAGCAACACAGCTATAAATTAATGTAAAGTTGAACATATTTTACGATCTTACAAACGCAACAATAGCGAAACCCGGTGGTACCAAATTCAAGTCACTAGAAAATGAATCCAGTTTAAATGTACAACATACTCTACACTATAAGTTAAATATCACCGTTCTTTTTCGTCCATGAAATACAACGTTTCAATGTATGTATGATGGCATATACAGATGTAATCATACTTGGATCAGATATAAAGTTAAGAGCTGAAAAATCACACACAAAAAGAAGTTGGATTCATGAATATTCGAGTGTGAGCTTGCATATGTCTACATGACACATACATACAGACAGAAACACGTATCTGTGTATTGTACGCGTGAAATTAAATGCACACACAAATACATACATACATACATACATACATACAAACATACATACATACATACATACATACATGCATATATATATATATATATATATATATATATATATATATCAAATATTAGGAGATGAGCATTTCAAAGTGTGAAATATTTTCCAATCATTTCAATACAAGATTGTTGCATATATCAGTTATACGTCTATACCGGATAAATTTTCTTCTGGAATAATTTCCAGTGTTAGATTTAATCCGTTCTGGTTTGATATATGAAGCTGAAGTGGGAATCTGAATTTAACGGCGTTAGATGAGTTGTATTCAAGAAGATTACAATATTATTCGAATCTCTCTTTATTGATTGGAATGTGTCCTGGTGTAAGTGTACACGTGAAAAAAAAATTTAATTAATTCCAAAAGAAGGAATATTTGAAACACCATACTGATGAATATAACACATCATGCAAATATATACACACACATACATACATACATAAATGCATAAACACACAAACACACACATTCATGTATGTATACATATGTATAAACACATATATATTGATAGATAGATACATACGTAGAAATGTTATACAACACTAAAAATAAATATATATGTATACACATACACTCACATATATGTGTGAGTATGTGTGTGTAGATAGATGCATATTTACATATATATTTACATACATCCATAAATAATTATATACATATACAAATATATGAACGTACACAGACATACATACTGATACAAAAAAAGGGAGTGAGAAAGACCAAGAGATAGTGAGAGAGAGAGAAAAGAGACGAACGGTAACCAATATCCCAAGAATGGAATAGATTGTAAGTAAGGAATGAGATGTCGTGAGAGAAGGATATGTGCATTATTTTTCGTCTGTGTGATTGGAACGTCACGCTGATTTTTGGCTAATATTCATCCTTCTTTATTACCTCTTAGTTAACGTCTTGTCCACTATTCTCTTCTTGTTGTCTGTCACTTTCTCTTTCTCTCTGCCTCCCTCTCCCTCTCTCTCTCTCTCTCTCTCTCTCGTCTCTCTTACTCTGTATCTCCGTCTCTCTGACTTTTTCCTCATTCCCTACAAATTTAGGAAGCTATGGAAGCATTTAGTAACTATATAGCCCCTAACGCATTTCAATTATATGCTATGTTTCCATAGGTGTATATGTGGCATTAGTACTCGTGCACTAAAGCGTAATATGAACACGTAAAACGAGTGCAATATCTATCTATATATACACCAATATACATATGCACATAAATTCAGTGCTTCTGAAACATTTTTAACTGTCGCTCCTTTTATTTTGCATACATACTCGTAACGATTCTACACTCTCACTTATTATATTCCTTCACGTAATATCAATACAGTGAAATCTAATTCCAAGTATTGTATAACGCAGGAGAGTGCTGCAAACGAATTTATAATGCATCACTGTTGCAATTTGGTTGGTGACACAATCTCGAAGACTTAGCTTGGACCAAACTAAGTACGTATTTTGTTTCGTGCATGCCGCATACCTTCCAATATAAATTAATAATTATATCGTCATTTACGTGAGTATGTTTTATTTGTAAAGGCACACGCATACACACTTACAAACAATGATTTTTCTGTCCATGCTATTTGTATGTTTCTTTATAAGCGGGAGTAACCAGTAAGATTTGCAGATGCAAGGCACACTCATAGCGAGAATCATCTTATTGTTTGTAAATTACATTCTTAGGTGAGAGTTAACATTTAACAAGGCAGAAAGTCAGAACTGTAAAGATGAGGTCATTTCTCCCCAGTCGCCTAATTTGTTACCGGTTTCCATATGCAATGTTTCACATCTTCCATCAAGTGTGATACCGTCAAAATTCAGAAGTACTCTACTAATTCGTAACCATATATGCATATACACAAATACCTCCTATTGCTAGTGACTGATTTAAGTTCTCCTTATCTGCTAGGGAGAACTTAAATCTTAAAATAATCAGGCATACATAATGCAGTGAACGAATACGTATGTGCACATAAATAGGCTAGGAGACGTTGATAATTCAATTCATAATAAGAGGATGGGAAAAAATATTTGTAATCGTCTTATAAACTTTTCCGAGAAAACAGTATACGTGAGACAGTCATGAACAAAAACGGTACTGTCCATGAGTATTTTGAGATATAGAAAGATGAAAATCTGTTTACAGCTCCGTCTTTAAGCATGTCGTATAAATTTGTGCATGCATCGAACGAAACAACAGAGAGAGAGAGCGAGAGAGTTGGTGGGTGTTAGGAAGAAACACAAAGAGGGTGTTACAGTGAAATACAAGGAATTATAGACAGAAGGTGCAATTGATACAAAGGTAGACATATCGAAATGGTGTATGAGAATGCTATCCAAATGGTTAGAGCACAAAGAAAAAGCAGTTGCACAGTGATTTAGTTCTAAAAGAGGATAATGATTAAATAGCGATTTTCAGAGACACACATACATAATTACACCCACACATGCATGCACACACCCACACATACGAACGCACACACACGCGCGCACGCACGCAATTAGAATTAAGTATGAAACGTGAGAGATTGGTATAGAAATGTCAAGCTATCCAAGAGAAGTGATAATAAGAAACAATTAAACAAGGAAGACATGGACAACAGTATCAAAAACTGATCACAGGAAGGAGACGACGAAAGACGACAACAAAGGGTGAAATGAAGTGCCCGACAGGAGCCGCTTCACCCATGCAAACATGAAAAAGTGATGGTAAAAAATGGTGACGACGTTGACGTTGATGATGATGATGATGATGATGATGATTATTATTATTATGATGATGATGATGATGAGAAGGAGGAGGATGACGATGACGACGACGAGGGAGAGGAAGGGGAGAGGAAGAAGAGGAGAAGAAAATGAAGTAGTAGTAGTAGCAGCAGCAGCAGCAGTTGTAGTAGTAGTAGTAGTAGTAGTAGTAGTAGTAGTAGTAGTAGTAGTAGTAGCAACAGCAGTAGCAGCAGTAGCAACAGCAACAGCAGCGGTAGTTGTAGTAGTAGTAGTAGTAGTGGCAGCATATTTATATATATATATATATACATATATATATATATGATACATACAAGTATATGTATACGTGTGCGTATTTATGTCTGTCACTTTCTATCTCTCTGTCTATCTATAAATGTATATATATATATATATATATTCATATGTGTATGTGTGTGTTTGTGCGCGCGTGTGGTTGTATGTTTGTGTGTGGCTGTATGTGTATGTATGTACATATTTAAATATAGATACATGAATATCGATAAAGTTCCTTCGAACAAGTGAAATGTAGAATGACTAGAAACCTATGTGTGTGTATATGTGAATGAAAGGGAGAAGAAAAAGGATTCGTTCGGCAAAAGAAGGGCATGAATATGTTGAAAGAAGTGTAAATGGGAAAATGATGGTAAGCTGAAAAGAAAAAAAAAATAGTTGGTATATCAGAGAAGAGCTAACAAAAATAAATCTCTCAACCACATACAATATATATGTGTGCATGTGTGTGTGGGCGTGCGTGCGTGCATTTGCAAGTACGAACGAGCTTGGGACATTGTGCATATATGTAGTCATGCCTATGTATGTATATACACACACACTTTTTACGTATACGCACACACACCTACGTATATGTATATATGTATATGTATATGTATATATATATATATGTATATATATGTATGTATATATACATATATACTTACATATATATATATAAGCTTGAATGTGTATGCATATATATATATATATATATACACACATATATTATATACATACACATATACATATATTGATATGTATATATAGGTATATATGTGTATATATACATCTATATCTATATATCTATCTATATACATATATATATATATATTTTATGTCCTATATATATATTTATATATATATATATATATATATATATATATATGACATAAAATATAAAAATATAAGAATATTAGAATCAGTAAAAAAGAAGACAAGTGTAGAGATGGCAGCATGGAAATCAGAGAGGGAAGTTGGTTTACATAGAAGTCTAGGAGTGACATAAAAATAAAAGAAAATAAGAAAAGAAAAAAACACAGAAAGCAAAATCGGGATACAAGGCAGAAGGGGGAGTGAAAGAAGAGGAATGGGAAAGAAAGAGAACATAAGACAGGAAAAAAAATGCTGAAAACTTCTAAGAAGTAAAAATAAAACAAACTGAAATTGAATCATATTTCTGTATGCGAATGAATGAATGGATGAGTGAATAGTCACTGTGTATATTCGATAAAAAGACATTTTCGTGAACTACATGTAAAGAGAAATAAATAACTATATAAATAAATAAAATATGGAAGCAAAGGAAGCTTGTTGTGTTAAAGAATGAGCGGTGAGGTGTAATGTTAGTTTGACTACTACTGATGTAATTGTAGCTGAAATATAAAAAGGTTATCTGTGTAAGGAACTGGTGGAATTATATATAACACACTGGCTTTACAAAAGTATCCGACGACATTTGCTACACCAATAAGAAAACTTCAAGAATGAAAAGGAAATATGGGGTGTGAACGCACACTCATACCACACACACACACACACACACACACATACACATACACACACGCACACACGAGCACACGCACGTGTCTATGTGTTTATGAATGGATGGATGTGTGTGCGTATGTGTAGTTGGATGGGTTTCTATATGCATATGAATTCTTAGAAAGATGATTAAAAATATGGTTAGGTTTATATAAGCCTTTCTTTGGAAAACTGTATGAGCCTTAAATTTCTTATTGTTGTTGTTGTTATTATTATTATTATTATTATCGTCATCATCAGCATCATCATTATTATCATTATCCTTATTATTATTTTCTTTCAGCAGAAAAAAAAAGCTGTGTCTCGGCATGCCTTATAAGAAATGGCTTATTGAAGTATTTCTGAATATGGAACTGTGTGACTGAAACATTGATATAAAGAGACATTCAAAGAACGTTGCATGACCGAAAAAAAAACTTTACTATAAATTTTATGTACTATATTTATATATTCTATTTACTTAATATATTTTCATATATTTAAAGTTCAAATGGAGTTGTTAAATATAAGAAGGGGCAACTCTGTATACGCTACAGAAAATATAAAAGTAAAGAAAAAGAAGAAAATCTACCAAAGAATTCGTGAATCGTTAATCTATTGAAAAGTTTAGAATGTTTTTGAGATTTTCATGAAGTAAAATTAGGAATATTGGTGACATATCAAAAGATATGAAAATTACACTTTCTTTCTTCTTTCTTCCACCCCCACCTTTTTTGTTGCCCATAAATCCAAAGCATCTCGGGATTTTCAAAGCGTTTTGTCAGTATGTAAACGACCCTCTTTCAACGGGACTCCAGTTAATTATAAGGTTTCAAATTTTTGACACAAGGCCAGCAGTCTTGGCGGAAGTGGGAAGTCGATTATATCGACCCCAGTGCTCATCCAGTACATTTTTGTCGACCCGCTAAGCATTTTGCCTGGGATGCTAAACATTTTCACAGCTCGTTGCCTTTCAGTTAGTTGTTAAGTCCCAGGTATAACTGCTACTTATTTTAGTTGAGTTAGGGGAAACTTCCTTGCTCCAGGAAAAAAAAATGCTACCTTTTCAGAGTGTTTGAACCCACTGTGTATTGCTCATGATCCTAAACACAGGGCAGACATCTTTACGTAGTTAAGAATAATTTCCAAATACCTAGTCTACAGATCACCGACTACTTTGCAGCTCGATAATCTAGAAATGGCAGCAAAGTAGCACTCAGATTATCTTGAATAAGGATTTGTTAGATGATGTAACTATTAATATTATTTCAGAGATAAAGTAATTCTTCGTACATATACTGAGTTTTTAAGATTTGTGTGTGTGTGTGTGTGTGTGTGTGAAATCGTATGTTTAAACAGATATAGTTATATTTGGGGACGGTCATTTTTCCAATGAAAACACGCACTATTTATGTAATATTCACTTTAGTTTTATTATTGGATATTGTTTATTTATCAAAGTTCTTTTGTTACAAATGCTGATCATGAGGTCATTTAAGAGGTCACAGGATATGTGACGAATGATCTCTGACAAATAACCAACCACGAATAATATAGCTGAAGCGAAGATCAAATAAATAGTGCGTGTTTATTGGCAAGATGACAGTCCCTAAATGTAACAATAAAGTAATGCTACATTAATAGAAAAAAAGACACGATAGCCATGGCAGGAAATTCTTTTCATTATTACTCAGTACATTCATGCACAATTTAGTTGCATGTAGACTATTTCAAGTGATATACATGTGTATGTGTGTATGTTTGTTTGCTTGTGTGTGTGTGGGGGGGTGTTTTGTACTGAAAATAAACTATGGTGTTATCTCCAACAATATAGAAACCTGTATCTCCGTAGATCTAACTCTGTATCAGTGGGACTGTGGAATCTCCTCATTTTCTCCATGTTTACATTTGTCATCGACCTATCTCGACCTTGCTTAAAAGGATATTGCTGCAGAAAGAACAATCTCTCCAATATCAAATTGTAATTTTAAATTTTAATTACTTTCAGGCACATGTATGAATCCCAAGTTATAATTACATTAATTGCCAAAAATTATCAGCTGATAAATCAGCTCCAACCATATCAACTATATTTATGCTACGGATGTGTTCAATAGTCAATGCTTTAAACGTTCAGCGCAAGGAAGACACAAAGGGGAGGGAGAGGGAGAGAGAGAAAGACAGCGAGAGTAGGGAGAGTGAAGAGAAAAGGAGAGAAAGAAAAGACACTTGCACATACATGTGTGGGGCTGTATTGCAATAAACAACAAAAGGAAGATAACATATGTTTTAGGTCAATGCTTGAGTGTGTGTGTGTGTGTGTGTGTGTGTGTGTGTGTGGTGTGTGTGTGTGTGTGTGTGTGAGTGCATGCGTCCAGTATAAGGGAACTAACCATATCTTATTGGTAGAATATATGTTATATTTAGAGTAAATTATGTTATGTTTTATGTGCCTTCAGCTCCAATTCTTTATTGATAATCGATTATGTATCGTACATATGCATTAAAACGAAATAACAAAATTTAAAGTGGGGTTTAATGAACCCCAGTAAAAGCATTGTATTCAATATCAAACCTTGTAATAATGTCTAACTTCAAGGGAACAATACACACTGGACTGAAATCACGCTCGTGAAACCATACATAAATCCGAAAACATTCACCATTATTTGCTATGGAAATAAGGGTCAGTATAGAAATGTTCATTTTTAATATTATCTTCTTTCCATATGGGACTTTGCCATTTAATTCTTTGCCACTTGGGACATAATAATTCATTTTGAATTCAACGAAATATTTGTCAATCCTAGTTCTGAGTGGTTCGCTGTATTAGAAAAGGATATAAAAGGATATTAAATTATATACTGTAAGTTACTGCCTCTGACAATCCTGTGACGATGTATATGTATACTTTGTGTTTACGTTGTTATATAATTCTCTCTTGTTATATAATTCTCTCTATAAAATCCTCATGAGGCATTGCACCTATGAATCACAGTCGTTCTGTTCCTTCGTGGAAATAAAATGAATGAATAGAATGTATTAAGAAATGAAAAAGTAACTACCTAAATGCACCCGTAAGCAAATGAGTGGGGTAAAAACGAAAGTAAGAAACGAATTAAACAATGTAAAAATGATGCGATTGATTGTATGTATAACAAATTATTTAACTTTTAAACATTTTGTAAATATTAAATAAAGGAAATCATGCAAACACACTGAAGCACTCTATTTGAGCGTACATACATTTACATACAGTCATGTATATATGTGTGCGCGCACACACACACACACTCATTTGTATGTGTGTAGATATGTGTGTTTGAGTGTGTACGTGTATATATGATACATATGCCAATTCCAATAAACAAACAAAAAAAAAACAGAGGAAAAATTGAAAAAAAACGAACGTGAGGATGCGCGCAAAAAATATATTAATTTGACACTCTGTGAAGGAAGAAAATTGCTGTTAACGTTTCGAACATAGCTCTTTGTCGCAAACAGGAAAGACTAAAGAGAAAGAAGGAATCACAACAGTCAAAGTGCTGTTACATGTCTGAAGTCACCGGAAGTGGAAAGAGATAAAGAAAGGAGTTTCTGGGGCAGGAGAGTGTGAAGGTGGTCGGTAGAAGAGTGTGAAGATGGCCGGTATGTGTGTGTGTGTGTGTGTGTGTGTGTGTGCGCGCGTGTGCGTGCGTGTATGAATTTACATGTGTGCCTAGACCGAGTGGACATCAGTGAGCGAAGTCTGAAAGGTGTGCGAATGGGTGGGTGTGGCTGTGTTAGTGTGGGATGGGGTGTATGCAGGTATGTGTGCGTAGAGGGAGTGGGAATGTGTGTGTGTGTCTGTGTGTGCAAATGTCTATAGGTGCGTATGTGTGTGTGACGTTGTCTTTCTCTATACACACACGCACACTTGAAACACGACACACGCTCACACATATATCAGGAAAGTCACCGCCGAAGAGTCTCTTCATCATGTGCCTGCTTGATCGGAACTTGTTTAGAGCAAAGCAAAATGAACGAACAGTAATTACTTTATCAATCAAGGTATAGCATGACATTTAGACAAAAGCAGTGGGACTCTAATCATAAAGGATGCGACTTGCTATATCCTATTTAGTTCCACATTTACTCCTTCATTGCTGAAAGAATAGATAGAATTGGCATAAGCCTACGCTTGTTTTCTAGAAATAGTATCAAGTGAATCGAACTTATCAACGACGCAGGAATGAAGTGTAAAGCTGAATTTCATTGTATTTGAAGTAAGAACTATATTTTTAGGGAGGCAACTAAATACATTAATATTTTCGTTCTTTCGTTCTGCGATTTTACCATTATCCAAGCTTCTTTAGCAACAGAGCAGCAAAACAAACTGATAATAAACAAACCGTATTCACACGAAATACACATACCATCATACCCCCCCCCCAAAAAAAAAAAAAAACCTACGTATACACTCAATCACACACAAACACGCTCATAGGGTTACAAACTATCTCAAGACACGAAACATCTAAAGAGTGATAAAAATTAAAAAGAAGATAATTCCGTGAAACACTGCATGTATTAGTGGAAGTTTTCCAGCCAGGCTCCAAACAGTAATAGTTTAACATTGTCTACACATTTAATACCCTTCGGACAAGGACTGAATGTCATGCAGTTTCTTTCTGTTTTGATAAATATGTGTCTGTGTGCTTTTGTAAGAAATCAATACTACCACAGTTATTAGCTATTAACTTAAATCAATCGTAGAATGACCAGTAGTAATGATGTATCTTGTAGACAACACATAATAACATCCACACTTTTATACTAACTGCCGATTTTATTTTCCTGAACTAATTGTAGTGTTAAGGTATTCTTTAAGATGGTTTCTAGCGTGTAATTCAAAACAAGTAAATAGCAACTGTGTGCGCTTTGTGTGTGTATGTGTGTATGTCTCTATGTGTGTCTGTATGTGTTTGTATGTGTGTATGTGTGTTTGTTTGTATGTGAGTGTGTGTATCTGAGTGTCTCTAGGCGCACGCAGATTATTTTCCTCCTACAGTACATTATTTTTAGTAACGGTGGAATGTACGTAGCAAGAAATTTGATTGTCAAATACGTTGAAATAAGTTTAAAGAATACCTATGATGCTTCATCGATGAACTTTCACAGCATTTGTAATCAGTTCCTTGGGATTTAGATCCGAAATTAAGGCTACTGGAAACCTTTAGACATCTGGTATTAGATCAGGTGAATAAATATCTTTCTATTGATTTCTGCACAGCCATACTACTTTCTGCAGAGGTAAAATATTCAACTATACTACCCAATCTCTTTCCAGTGGAAAGTCTTATCAATGTGTTTGTTTATAGATAGATGAACTATAGTAGCAAAATTTAAGCGATCTCACTACAAACATTCGCACATAGACTTGTGTCCCCAGTTTCTGCCCCCACCCCATTTTTTTACAGCATCTATAAATGTCTCTCCTCTGTAAAAGTGAGAGAACTTGTGTAGCCTCCATTCAGAGAACTGAATCACTCAACTTTTCCCTCTCACAAACCATATTGTGTGTGTCTACCGAAGCCCAATCCATCTTTTCTATGTTAGATCTCTAAGATTCCCTTCCTCTTCATGTCGCACTTACAAGAGTCGACTTGCAGTAATTTAAGCAGAACGTTAACGGTATCAGTCTCATTGGTCTCGGAGGAACTGTGAAAGCCATGGGCATTGCTCCTTCCTCCAGACTTAACAAGCAAAAAGAAAAAAAAAAGAAAAAAGAAAGAATGAATACACATTTGTGCGTTGAACGGCCAAACTATGACTCAGCTTGCCATAACCCTTAGATTAAAGTTGAATCATTATTTTTATTCGTTACCGCTTGCTTCAAATAACAGAGCGCTAACGAAAGTTAAAACACGAAAAACAAAGCAAACAAAAAAGGGAAAACATCAATCGAACACTTTCCTTTTCTGGTAGACAAATCGAACAGCTTGATAACTAGACTGAAAAGGAAGGTGGGGGATAAAGCAGCAACAACAACAACAACCACGCTCTCATAGCCATTTAATTGGTGGTTGAAACAAGCTGAATCAATATGTTGCCTGCTGCCAGTGATCTCTCATCATTGTTAATGTACTGAGTATGTCGCAAAGGGATTAAATTTTCTTTCGATGTCCTATTCTATCTAGCTGTAAACATGGAACATAAGAAGTAACACTTCATCTAAGTATGAAGTTTCAATACAACGAAAGATATCTTTGTTAATGCAGCATTGCTGAGCTCAAATCTTCATATGGATTTTGCTAGGTAAAGATAACTTTCACCAGACTAATGTACTTTATGAATGTATGCATGTATTGAAGCATGTACGTACGTATGTGTGTGTGCATGTATGTATTATGTATGCATGTATGTATGTATGTATTATGTATGTATGTATGTATGTATGTATCTATCTATCTATCTATCTATCTATCTATCTATCTATCTATCTATCTATCTATCTATGTGTGTGTATGTATGTATGATGTGTGTGTATGTATGTATGTATGTATGCATGCACGCATACACAAATATTAAAGAAAATAATATTAATAAATCAAGAGTGTATGTTATATGGTATGTGATATAGCCTATATCTGTCTATCTCTGTCCAAATCGCAATTTCCGCGCTCTGAGTTATTTTTCTTAACTCTATTATTATTATTATTATTATAAACACTCGGTTCGATGTAATCGACTATGCCCCTGCCCCAAATTTCAGGCCATGTGCCTATAATAGAAAAGAAGTATCATCATCATCATCATCATCATCATCATCATCATCATCATCATCATCATCATTATTATTATTATTATTATTATTATTATTATTATTATTATTATTATTATTATTATTATTGTTGTTGTTGTTGTTGTTATTATTATTCAGTTGTCTTATTTGTATCACGTGCTTTCACTGCACTACCGAGTGTGCAGTTTGTATGCTTCGGGTATGTGCTGTGATGCTCTTATTATTGCTGCATTGAAAGTGTTATACGTAGGATGTGTGCTGTGCCTTGTAGTGCTATTTTCTGTATGTTATATATACTTATTAGTCCTGGAGTTTATGTTATGTATTTGTTCGAATATTTTTTTATCATACCTAATGCACCTACTACGATAGAAATTGTTTCTGTTTTTAGACTCCACATTCGAGTTACCTCTATTTCCAGGTCTTTGTATTTTGAAAGTTTCTCCATTTCTTTTAGAGAAACGTTGTCACTTGTTGGTATTGATACATCACTTAGAAAGCATTTTTCCCTTATGATCTCTGACAAATATATCCGGTATTTTGCCCTTAATTTTTCTATCTGTGCGTATTGGCATATCCCATAGTATGGTTGCCTTCTCATTTTCTGTGAACTTTTCTGGTGTATGCCTATAATGTCTTTTTTTCTTTGTTTCCAGTGTATATAGATCCCAAGATTGTCGCGTCTGTGAATACCTTTCTTCTTAGCCAGGAGTGGGCAGCCAGAGACAATATGTTTCCAAAGGTGAATTATTCAAACCCCAAAGAATTCCTCTCAACATATGGCATGATGCTCCCCAACTATTTCTGCTCGTGATCAGAGATGCAGATATCGTCAGCCACAAAGGAACATACTCAAATGTTTATAGTCAAGCAACTGACATGCAAATCTGTGGTATTGAGCAGAATATTTCCGATAGTCCATCTTTATACCAAGACAAAATAATGTACATGATAACACTTCCAATAAGTTAAGATAAGAAGCCACGAGAGCCAAATACCTGGTACTGCATCAGGGCATTTATTATTATTGTTGATGTTGCTTTTGTTGTTATTTATAAATCACATTGACTGTATATGTGTTCTACACTATTTTGTGTAGGTCCTCTGGCTACTGGAAATTAGATTGCACGATCGTCATGCTCATGGTACCACCATGAACTGATGCCCTTGCAATTAAACTTTGATTATACTGTAAGTGGAGTTGGATATTTCTAAATTTTCAGTAACTGTGAATCGACTGGATAATAGCTCAAAAGCTATATTCCATCCATCAATTTTTATATTCTTTCAAAGAGTTGAAGTTATCATGGATCGAATTGTCATATGTTCTTTTTTAATGGCATCTATTCTCCTGACTCTGATGTGGGGTAGGAATGGCATCAGAAATTATGGTGTAATTAAACAAAAAAAAAGTAACGAACCCAACTACGGTTACACTATTCAAGGCACTTAAATTTGCATCGATAAAACACAAAACAAAATTAAAAAATAGAGTCTAAACATGCATATAAGTACTACTGAGAGTATTTAGCCAATAACATTTACAAATTCAATAAAACATGATATATTAGGGTTACTTACGCCTCTGTCCAAATCTTTAGTTTGCTAGTTTGTTTATACTCACACACAAATATGCCTTTATTCTATTTATATTTATTTTATTCAACGGTTTCATAAATTTATTTTGTATAACTTCTGTCTTTAAGCTTGGAAAATGTGTTTTATTATGTATATGACTATTTATTCTCCACCTTCTTTTATATTTGAATTTCTGGATGTTGACCTTAACTCCAGTCTGTCACACTATAAAGAGTCCCTTCCCCACAATAAAGAATTGCATACAATATATCCTTTACTCACAGCTAGGTGGATTCGAATATTGAGAGACTATTATAATTTCCATTAACTCAACGAAGTGCCTATTTACAGAACATCCGAATCGTTTATCTCTCGCCTGTCTGATCAGACAAACTCCCCACTGCATGCTGCCTTTTAATTTTTAATCAACTGGAATTTCGGAGTTGATTTACTTGCCGATGACAAGAGTTATAATTAATGCTAATATTCTTTTATTTATTTATTTATTTTTTTATTTTTTTATTTTTTTATTTTTATTCATTTTGATTACGGGTATAATTTTAATTCATTAAACATATTTTGTGCTCTCTAGAATTTTGTAAGCGATGAAACGTACTGGTTAATGGTTCCTTTGTCTCTCCTGTCCTGTGATTAGAATAAAAAGCACTTATAAATTTTATTGGGACAGAGTGAATTCGTCTCTCCATGAGCTGATATAGTTTCATAAAATGGTAATTTTTCTCTCGGTATATTATTTATTAGACCTCAAAGAATTGCATAACTGCAGACTATAGTGTGATTCATTGCACACTGTGCATGTGCTTTATCATAGAAAATTTTACCTAGTTGAATTCCCCACGTCATGCATTAACGCATTGTCGCAGTGATCTTGCACTTAGTTCATCATGCGAAAGGAATATGTGGCTAAATTTCATCAAGCGTTGTTAATTTGCCTAATTAATGAATACCTTTTCTTTGAATTCCTGGTTATACTCAGGAATATTCTAAAGTTATAACAAGATTTTCTTCAGAGATATAATGAAATGATGAGACCAGATTTGTCACCAAATAAAAAAAGAAAGACCTAAAGGGTTCAGGAAATGATATTTAAAATTGAATAACTTAAAGAACATCACTAATGAAGGCGGTTCTTTGTACAGGACTAGCTAATGTGTGTTAGTGTCGAAAAATCTTTAACATCTCTCGATCTAGAGGCTAACACATTTCAGTTAGTTAAGTACATATTACTCAGCATAAGCTCAGACGAATACGTCTTTCACACAGGTATGCAGCAGGAGAACAATATTACTTTACAAGTGTGCTCGTCGACTCATGGATAGCAGTATTAGCGAATTATATTACAATAGTAGAACCGTTAACTTGATACATTTCAATGGAGTGAAACACGTTAACATTGAAACTTCAACTGATATGAATTCTCAAGACGGTCAGAATTAAAGTATATATATATATAAGTCATATAAAAGAAGGCAAATAGTTTTTTATATTACTGTTCATTTCAAAAATGAAATCTAGGGTATGAAGAGTTCACATTCATGCACAAAAGATTTACATACATCTATGCATATATGCATGTATATGTTTACATGTATCACGCACATAAAACTGGGACACACCTATATGTATACATACATACATACATACATAAATACGTACATGTGTGTGTGTGTGTGTGTGTGTGTGTGTGTGTGTGTGTGTGTCTTTTTTTCGTTTACATTCGACTGAAGGATTATTGAATACGTTTTCTAGAGTACATTATATATATTTATATAAATTTAGCAAGAAGAGTGGAGAACTTGACTTTGGCCTGCTATCCTTTATGAATCTGTTACCACCCATGTTAAAATATTTTATTATGATTATACAGGAGTGACTGTGAGGTAAGTAGCTTGCTTACCAGCCACATGGTACCGGGTTCAGTTCCACTGCGGAGCACCTTGGGTATGTGTCTTCTACTGTGCCCTCAGGCCGACCAAAACCTTGTGAGTGGATTAGTTAGACGGAAACTGAAAGAATCCTGTCATATATATATATATATATATATATGAGTGTGTGTGTGTGTCTGTGTGTATACGTTTATGTGTCTATATTTGTCCCCCCAACATCGCTTGATAACCGACGTTGGTGCCTCTACGTCCCCGTAACCTAGCGGTTCGGCAAAAGACCCTGTAGAATAAGTACTTGGTTTACAAAGAATAAGTCCTGGGATCGATTTACGCGACTTTCAAATGACTTGAACAGGTAAAAAAATAAAAGGATAAAAAATATATAAATATATATATATACACACACACACACACACACATACACACACACGCGCACAAACACACAGACACATACACACAGA
>NC_043003.1:35273894-35278894 GCF_006345805.1 Octopus sinensis
GTACACACGTAAAATATAGGCACCAATATTCATACACACAGGCATACACAAGCGCGCACACATTCACACACACACACACACACACACACACACATACACACACACACACACACACACACAGAAGTACAAATGTATACACGTTCGCATATACTCAAAACCCATACACACGTATGTAAGACCTATTTAAAACTTAAATATCTTTTATGGTCATAAAAATCGACGGCTATTGACTCTTAAAGGATTCAATACAGATGCAAAAACTATATAAAGGGCGACCGGAACGCGCTGGACGAGATGCTTGGCGGTATTTCACCCGTCGCTATGTTCTGAGTTCAAATTCCGCCGAGGTCGACTTTGGCTTTCATGAAATAAGTACCAGCTAAACACTCGGGTCGATGTAATCGACTATGCCCCTGCCCCAAATTTCAGGCCATGCGCCTATAATAGAAAAGGAGTATCATCATCATCATCATCATCATCATCATCATCATCATCATCATCATCATCAATATTATTATTATTATTATTATTATCATTATTATTATTATTATATTATTATTATTATTGTTATTATTATTGTTATTGTTATTATTACTAGGCGGCGAGCTGGCAGAATTGGCAGCACACCGGGCAAATTGCTTAGCTGTATTCCGTCCTTCTTTACGTTCAGCGTTCAAATTCCGCTGGGTTTGACATTGCCAGTTTTCCTTTCGAGGTCGATGACATAGGTAGAATTTGAGCCCTGAGGTTGATATAATCAACTAAACATGTCCCCAAAAGATACAGGCCTTTTACTTTTTACCTATAGTAGGAAGTATTATTATTATCATCAAGGCGTAACCTGGCGGAATCGATAGCAGGCTGGACCAAATACTTAGCGGCATTTCGTCCGTCTTTATGTTCTGACTTGAAATTCTACTGAGGTCAACTTTGCCCTTTAACTCATTTGGGTCGGTGAAATGAGTACTAGTCGAGGATTGGGGACGATTTAATCGACTATCCCACTCCTCGAACTTAATGGCCTTGTGCTAAAATTTGAAACCTTCATTATTATTATCATTATTATTATTATTATTATTATTATTATTATATTATTATTATTATTATATTATTATTATTATTATCATTATTATTATACTATTATTATTATTATTATTATTATTATTATTATTATTTTATTATTATTACTTATTATTATTATTATTATTATTATTTATTATTATTATTTATCATATTATTATTACTATTATTTCATTATTATTATTACTATTATTATTATTATTATTATTTTATTATTATTATTTATTATTATCATTATATTATTACTATATTATTATTATTATTATTATTATTATTATTATTATTATTCTTATTATTATTATTACTATTATTATCATATTATTATTATTATTAGTATTATTATTGTTTGTTTGTTGTTGTTGTTTGTTGTTGTTGTTATTGTTGTTGTTGTTGTTGTTGCTGCTGTCGTTGGCGTTGTTGTTACGATATACATATAGGCATTTGTACATAAACATATATATGTATATAATATACATATGTACACACACACGTATATGCGTGTGTGTGTGTCATTTCAAGATTTCTGGCCAATGTATGTATTAAAAGTGATATTTAATCAATAAAACTTTATCAAAATCATTTACTGCCTCTTACTGACCATAATATTGCACACGCACACTCTCTCCCTCTCTCACACACACATACACACACAAGCGCACGCGCACACACACATTACCTTCATATATCGACACATAGTTATATGTATGGTTATATGTAATTGTTTATATGCATGTGTATACTGGCGTGTGTTTGGTTGAGAGTGTGTGTATGTTTATTCACCTATGCACCTATTCATTGCAACAGAGCAATCGGGAAACATTACAACAAACTTCAAAGTTTACTCATTTGTCTATTTTAGAATCTTATTTCAAGAAAGCACTAGAAAACTACATGGGCTGTATCGTAAGTATTATTTATGTAAGCGCATACGCATCGTACTGAGTGCGATATCTGATCGATGGATAGATAGATAGATAGATAGATAGATAGATAGATAGATAGATAGATAGATAGATAGATAGACAGACGACAGACAGACAGACAGACACGACAGACAGACAGCAGGCAGCAGACAGACAGATAGATAGATAGATAGATAGATAGATAGATAGATAGATAGATAGATAGCTAATAGATAGATAGATATAGATAGATAGACAACGAGAGATAGAAATGAAATACTCTGTATTTATTCGAAGCTTGATACCGTTGTGTCCAATTGGTAGGAGCATATGGTGTCTACGTATGTGTTTTAATGTCCCAAGTTCAAATCCCATCACTTATTTCATTTTATTCCTTCAGCAGTCTACACTATTGCTACTTTAGAAGTATTATATATACGTAGCCAAAGCGATGCAATGGATCCCTATAGCTGTTGTTAGTTTATTATATTCAACAATTTCTAAGGTATATAAAAAAAAATTGTAGTTGTCCCTTATATATTTCTGTTAATATAAATGAACAGGATATTACTATTAGAATTTCTAAAATTCTAAAGAAAATCGTTAGATAACATCCTTTCTCAGCACACGACCCGATCTCTAAGAGGATAGAATCGACCACTTAATTTGGTACTTAATTTGTATACTTCGAAAAGTGAAGTCAAACTCAGCAGAATTTGAAATCAGAACCTAAATCCGGAAGAAATGCCTCTAAGCAATTCATCCGGTGTGCTAAATTTTCTACCAGCACGGCCCTAGAAAAATGTTTGCTTTGTGCCTAAACTAGGAGGTGTTGGGGTATTGCAGAATTAACAGAATGCAATAATTATGTTTCAGGTTACAGAACCTTACGAAGTTAACTTTCATTCCTTCAGTTTCAAGCTAAGTGCCACGCATATATTGGATTTGATTCAGCTTAAGCTTCACTAACACACACACACGCATATACACACTCACGCATACACACACTCACGCATGCATGCACACTAGTACACACACATACACACACACACACATACGCACACACGCTTACGCACGCGTAAATGTATAAACACACAAGATAATCTCCGTGCGTGCGTGTGTACATACAAAGAAATATATGTAACTATATTTGAGTGTGTCTCCACACACACACACATATATATGTTTTTGTATATGTATATATGTATATATATATATATATATATATATATATATATATATATATATATATATATATATATATATATACATATATATATATACATACATATATATATACAACACACACACACATATATACATACATACACACACACATATATATATATATATATATATATATATATATATATATATATATATGTATATATATATGTGTGTGTGCGTGTGTGGTATGTATGTATGCATGTAGTATGTACAAGGTCTGTTACTTTCTAAAAGTAGTAATAATCTCTGAGGCCTTTAATGTCCTAAGGTTCTCGTTAACTATATGAAAATCTTATTTCGATTTCACCTGTATTATTCATTATTCATGATTCATTACTTATGCTAATGTTGTGTGGATGTACTGTCCTAATAGAGATAGTCCCTGACTTTTGACTTTCAGACTGATTTGCGTTGGGTTATTTATCAAGATAGTTGTTTCTACCTGCGTAAGGCTTACTTCTTGATTTGTCCGTACTGATAATTGATATTCTCATAGAAGGCCGTAAATTATTCAATAAATTTAAAGGACTGAAGGACTTACAATATCTAGTTACGTCCCTTCACTTTCCGAATTCACATCCCGCCCAAGTCAACTTTTTCTTTTATAGTTCCAGGGTCAATTAAATAAACACTTGCAAAGAGGAAGGATCAGTTTCATTAAAATAACTTCACTCCCCGAACGACATTATTATGGGAATCATCATTCTAATAGAATATATTTTTATATAGTACCATTAATTATTATGTCTGCTCTTGATACCGTTGTGTTCAATTGGTAGGAGCATATGGTGTCTACGTATGTGTTTTAATGTCCCAAGTTCAAATCCCATCACTTATTTCATTTTATTCCTTCAGCAGTCTACACTATTGCTACCTTAGAAGTATTATAGATACGTGGCCAAAGCGATGCAATGGATCCCTATATATTCAACAACAGGATACATAATGTTGTATTAGGGCCTTCAACAGTGAGGCTCCTTAGCAAATGTCTAAAATACCCATGTTTAAACGCTGTTGATTCCTAATATATAAGGAAACATACAAGAAACACGTACGTACAGGTAACACGTTTCTCGAAACCAATTCTTATGAACAGTATAACTATTTGTTCTAGCAATAATAAAAGTAACACAAGACATGGTAGTAGCATTAGTAGAAGCAGTAGCCGATGTAGTATTAGTAGTTATTTTTGCAATATTGTTGTTCACTTACTACTGATGGTGTTCGGATGTTTAAATTTACGTATGGGTCACAGTACTTGTAACAATTATAATATATATATATATATATATATATATATATCGCTGGTATGACTGCTATTAATCCATTAGGGTGTTGATTAAATACCAGTAATAAAATATAGCCCAACCAAACATTAAAACCCCTTACAATGTATCACGTAAAATATGTAAGTAAAAAGAAAAGTAAATGACTGATAATGAGGAATGTAATGAAGAAATAGATGAATATTAAGAACTAAGGGGCTATGGGATGGCAGAATCAGTACAGCATCCTCCTAGGTTATTTAATTTCATGACCTTACATTCTTGGTTCGATTACCATCGGGCCTTTCATCCTTGTGGGATCGATAAAATAAGTACCATTCATGTAGTGAGAAGGGGTTGCAATTGACTATGATATGATAAACCAACGCTGGAATATATGAGATTTTTTGCTTTTATTAAAAAAAAATCAATATTAAAGAAGAAGAAGAAGAAGAAGAAGAAGAAGAAGAAGAAGAAGAAGAAGAAGAAGAAGAAGAAGAAGAGAAGAAGAAGAAGAAGAAGAAGA
>NC_043003.1:35283894-35313894 GCF_006345805.1 Octopus sinensis
TCCTGGTGATTATGGTGGTGGTGGTGGTATTAATGATGGTGGGGGGGTGTTGGTATTTTTATTATATTTATTTTTCTGTTTAGTGCTTAGTGGGTGGGATATAGTTGGGGGTTTGTTTAACGCTGGTGTAACCCCTGGATATTGCTGATGGTGGTGGTAATGGTGGTAATGGTGGTGGTGGTCGTCGTGGTGATGGTGATGGTGAGGGTAACGGTGTTAGTAGATTAGAGGTTGTTGACTCGGTTTTGGTGCCTTACACTTGTTATTGTTATAAGGCAAGTACCAGTTTTGGTGGTGGTGGTGGTGGTGGCAGTGGTGATGGTGGTGGCGGTGGTGGTTGTGTCGGTGTCCTGGTGGTAGTGTTCGTTTGTGGCGGTAGTGGTGTGTTCTGGTGATGCAAGTGTTGCAAGTGGTGACGTTGGTTTCTATTAGATGCGAGGAGTCGTTGTTGAGGTGTGTTTGATATATAAATGACGATAAAATTGAAGGCGGTGGTGGCGGTGGTGGAATTCTTTCAATTAATGTATTAGCCGTGTGGCTAATACGGATAGGTGATGTTTAGTGTGTGTTGTGAAGGCAATGTTGGATCTCTTGAGAGGTGGCTTTTGAGATGGTAGTGGCGGTGAGAGTTTGATTAAGGGTGGATTGATCGCGGTGCTTTTTTACGCGTTGTTCGTGATAGTTATGTCGGTGATGGAACAGGCGACAGTGTGCTCTCGGATTTTTGATGATAGGCTCTATAGAGTTAGCGGGTGGTAAGGCTAATGGTCCTGATGCGATTGGTAGTGATATTCAATTTTGAGGCAGGGGTGCTTTTGATAGTCGCTGGGTTCTTTATGATGTTGCTCATGCTGATGCCGATGTGGGCCACAGCAGTGTTGGAGGATGGCGGTGGTTTTGGTGGTGGTGGTGGTGGTGATATGGTGATGGTGGTGGTGGTGATGGTGGTGGTGGTGGTGGTGGTGATGGTGGTGGTGGTGGTGGTGGTGGTGGTGATGAAGTGACTGGCGTCAGTGATGTTGAGAATGTTTTGTAAGCGGTGGCGATGGTATAGCGCTAGCGATGATCTAAGCGATGGGATGTTGGTGGTGGCTTTAGAGGGTGTTGGACGATGGAGGAAGAGATGGCGGTGGTTGTGATGGTTAATGATGATGTTTGTGGGATGGCGGTTTTAGTTTTGGTTTTCGTTTTGGTGGTGGTGGTGGTGGTGGTGGTGGTGCCGGTAGTGCTGGTGATGGTAATTGGTGACGTTGGCGGTAGTGTTGGCCTGTGATGTTGGGCGGGATGCTGATGGTTCTTTCAGTGGTGTTTTGGTACCGCTATCATTATTGCTACTATTATATATACTACAGTAAGTAATGTTGCTGTGCTGTGTCGTTGTTTTTTATTCTTCTTAGTCTTGGCACCACTACTACTACCACCACCACTACTACTACCACTACTACAACTACTACCACCACTACTACTACTACTACTACTACTACCACTACTACTACCACTACTACTACCACTACTACTACCACTACTACTACCACCACCACCACCACCACTATTACTACTACTACTACTACTACTACTACCACCACTACTACTACCACCACCACCACTAACACCACCAACACTACTACTACTAATACTACCACCACCACCACCACCACCACCACCACCACCACCACCACCACCACCACCACTACTACTACTACTACTACTATTACTACTACTACTACTACTGTTGTTGTTGCTGCTGCTGCTGCTACTGCTACTGCTGCTGCATTTTGCAGCTGTCGTTGATATTATTGCTGCTTCTGTTGCTGCTGTTACCTTAGTTGCTGTTGCTTCTGTCTTCTGTTTCTCTCATTCGTTGCTGCTGTTCTTGCTGCTGCTGTCGCTGCTGCTGCTGCTGTCACCTGTGTTGTCACCTTTGTCAGTGCTGTTGCTTCTATTACTGCTGTGGGTGTAGCGTCGCATCTATTTTTCTTATAAACACAACAGTTAGACTCTTTTTTAGTCTTTTACTTGTTTCAGTCATTTCACTGCGGCCATGCTGGAGCACCACCGCCTTCTAGTCGAGTAAATCGAGACCCCAGGACTTATTCTTTTGCAAGCCTAGTACTTATTCTATCAGTCTCTTTTGCTGAACCGCTAAGTTACGGGGACGTAAGCACACCACCATCGGTTGTCAAGCAATGCTAGGGGGACAAACACAGACACACAAACACACACACGCATATATATATATATATATATATATGTACGACGGGCTTCTTCCAGTTTCCGTCTACCGAATCCACTCACAAGGCTTTGGTCGGCCCGAGGCTATAGTAGAAGACACTTTTCCAAGGTGCCACGCAGTGGGAATGAACCCGGAACCATGTGGTTGGTAAGCAAGCTACTTTATTTCAATAATTTGCCACTAGGGCAGCACACAGAGTAGCTACGGGCTGGACAAAGACATTAATGGATGATGGTGGTGGTGGATGAAGATGGTGATGGGAGAAGTCAGAAAGCGCCCGCCGACTTTTGCTTCGTAAGCAAGCTTACTTGGTAAGCAAGCTACTTACCACACAACCACTTGGTAAGCAAGCTACTTACCACACAACCGCTCCTGCGCCTGTTTTTTTAAATTTTGTAATTATATTTTAAATAATATTAAAATGCCACTGTCGTTTTATTGGTATCTTACTTATTGTCTGTTTATATCATTTCCTCACTGTTGCTATTGGTGATGTTGTTGCTACTTCTCTTGCTGCTCTCTCTCTCTCTCTCTCTCTCTCTTGCTGCTACTGGTGACGATGATACGAGTTTGCCTTAGTTTTGTCCTTCCTTGGTTTCGTATGCTATCAAAATATTGCAAAGTTATTCGTCACACTGGATGTTTCTCCTCTAGTAAGACCACTATCAACAAAAACATAATCACTACAATCATCACAACTAAGGTTATTACTATTGGGAATACATCTACTACTGCTGCTGCTGCTACTAATAATAACAATCCTTTCTAAATTTGGTAAAAGTTCAGTAATTTTGAGAGGGACAGGGCAAGTCGATTACACGGACACCAGAAATCGACCGGTACTTTATTTTGTCGACCTACAAATGATGAAAGGCACAGTAATCTTTGTTAATATTTGAAATAAGAACGTGAAGAAGCGCGGGAAATGCCGCAGAGAATTTTAACAACCATAGTAACGATTGTCTGCTCACCACCTTTAATATCCATAATATTCATAATCCTTTCTTATTGGAGCACAACGCTGACATTTTTGAGGCGTAAGGAAATTGATTACATTGACCCCAGTGCCCAACTGGCACTTATTTTATCGGTCTCGAAATGATGAAAGGCAAAGTAAACTTCTGCGGAATTTTAACTTAGAAAGTAGACGGACAAAATGCTGCTAAGCATTTTCTCCGGCGCGGTAACAATTGTACCAGCTCACCGCCCTAATAATAATAATAATAATAATAATAATAATAATAATAATATTAATAATAATAATAATAATAATAATAATAATAATAATAATAATAATAATAATAATAAAAATAATAATAATCTCAAATTTTAAAACAAACACAATTTTCTTTTGGTTTCTTAAACATTCTCTAGAACAACACTATGTACAAAACCAAATATATGGTACCCGAAGCATAACACCAACATGAACTTCTAATTTGTTGTTTCTTGAGGTCCCTGGGTGAGACTTGGAGCCAACTTGTACAAATGCAAAGAAAAATTCAAACATAAAATAATAATAACAATAATAATAATAATAATAATAATAATAATAATAATAATAATAATAATAATAATAATAATGATAATAATAATGATGATGATAATGATGATAATGACGATGATGATGATGATGATGATGATGATGATGATGATGATGATGATAGTAACAGGCAATGGTTGTCGTGGCTTCTGATCTTAACTGATTGGAAGTGTTATCATGTCAGTTGCTTTACCTTAACCAGTTGAGAATGATCCTTAGTGGCTGACGGTAAGTGCATCTCTGATCACGCGTAGAAGTACTGAGGGAGCATCATACTCATGTGCTGAGAGGAATTCTTCCGGGTTTGGATAATTCACCTTTAGAAACATGGGTGTGTTGTTCAACATCCTTAAACAACCCTTATTCAGGGACCATTTGAGCGTGATGGGCTACTCAACCTGGAGAAAATTCTGACTTGGCCCCATAGACAACAGAGGATATCATAAAAAACTGCAGCCATTCCATTAGAAGAGGAACCTTCTAAGGTGACTCCCTCTCTACACTCCTTTTCTGTCTGGCACTTATGCCTTTAATCGACATGCTAAACGGAACTGGCTGTGGATACAAATGATATGGCAAATCAGTCAGCCGTCTCTTGTACATGTTTGATCTAAAACTGGATGTGGCAAATGATAAACAACTGGAAACGTTACTACAGGCAGTACATGGATTTACCAAAGAAATAAATATCAAATTCGGTTTAGATTAATGTGCAAAAGCATATTTGAAATGTGTAGTAAGAATATCACACTTGATAAAGAAAATGAAATAAGAGAATTGGATCAAAACAAGACATAGAAATACTAAGGAATCGATGAACTAAATGCAGTGCAATACATACAAATGAAAGAGAAGACAAGGAAGAAATACTATTGACGAGTTAAAGGAATAATTAGAAGAGAACTCAATGCGAAAAGTAAGATAATAGATATCAGTACTCTAGCTGTCCCAGTTATAAGTTACAGTTACAATGTTTTTAATTGAACACTAAATGAACCAACCAAACTAGACAGGAAAACATGAAATAAATGACAGAATTTAGGATACACCAACCAAAATCTGACATAGAAATGTTATATATATAACAGATTGAAGTTCGCCTTGTACACTTAGAAAACTACTATAAATAGGATTACTGCAATACTTGACTGAGAACCGTGGAAAACTGTTACAAGTAGCCACAAAAAGCATGGGAAATGTAACAAAAAAACTGTTTTCCGTCTTCAAGTAAACCGAAAAATACATGAAAAGGTCAAAATACTTGACAACGATGAAGGAAAAAATCAAACAAATAACAAATGCTGTAAAGCAATTACAATCTAAGCTAAAACTGGAACTACAAAACACCTTGATAAAATGATGGCAAGAAAAGACCATGTATGGCAAATACTAGGATAAGTTAAACAGTAAAGAAATAGACAAAATGAAATCACAACACTGGTAGAGACGCTCAGGACACACAGCAAAGAATGGAGTATTTTTAACTGCGGTTCAAGTTTAAACCTACAGCGTGTGTTTAGCATTTGAACATCTGATGATGTTCACCTTGTCCAGAATGTGCTACAGCTGCTTTCTTCCACGGACATATAGACAAGGAGAAGGACAAAGAAGGAAATGAATTGACTACAGTCCAAATATATTACTCTATTTATCGACACTAAAATGATGAAACGCAAAGGCAATATCTGCTGGATTTGAACACAGATCGCAAAAACTCGGTGAACAAACATCGCATTATATCAAAAAATAAACTAAAGTTTCTATCAATTCGTGTAACACACACGGCTAAGCACACTCACACACGTACACAGGCGCACAAAATATATTCACATTCACGTGTATATAATTACCAGTAATACTTTGGGGAAATAATTCGACTATGCCCTTCCTTTTTATAAATTACCTGGTTTATAGAACTAATCTATATTCTTGGGCTGAAAAGTTTATTGATTGACATGAAAAAATCATGCCTGAGCTGTAAACTCTTGCATTCATTATTTTAAATTTATCTTATTAATAACTGCATTGTTTCTTTCCAGGTAAACTGATATCTGACTGTTGATGTAACTAGTAGCGACTTTTCTTGAAAATGGACAATATTTGGCATCACGATGGTGGCGAGCTGGCAGAATCGTTAGCACGCCGGTGGAAATGCTTAGCAGTATTTCGGCTCCCGTTAGGTTCTGAGTTCAAATTCCGCCGGGTTTGACATTTCTAGTTTCCTTTTCGGGGTCGATGACATAGGTACAATTGGAGCCTTGAGGTTGATATAATTCAAATTCCGCCGAGGTTGAATTTGCCTTTCATCCTTTCGGGGTCGATAAATTAAGTACCAGTTACGCACTGGGATCGATATAATCGACTTAATCCGTTTGTCTGTCCTTGTTTGTCCCCTCTGTGTATAGTCCCTTGTGGGTAGTAAAGAATTAGGTATTTCGTCTGTCTGTATTCACGTTCTGAGTTCAAATCCAACCGTGGGCGACTTTGCCTTTCATGCTTTCGGGGTCGATATACTAAGCACCAATTGCGTACTACTGTCGATCTAATCGACTGGCACCCTTTCCCCACAAATTTCGGGCCTTGTGTCTAGAGTAGAAAAGAATATTTGGCATTCCGGTCTTATCAAGTACCTGCAGAAAAAGCGTTTATCCCCCAACGACATTTATGCTAATAATTTTGCTACATTAGAGGACGAGCGCCAGCTTTTTAATCAGTACAAAAGCGGGCAGTTGAATATAGAAGTGGTAGGGATGTCTTGAAGATGACTCAAGGTTCGGACGTCCTGCAACTGCTACAACCGACCGAAACATTTGCCGTGTTGCCCACGTGTGATAGATGTCAAGTGATTGACTATAATTCAAATAGCCAAAGCTATTAGCATATCATGTGAGAGAGTTGAAAATATTCTGCACAATGAACTTGTCATGAAAAATGTTTCTGTCCCGTGGCTGCCTTTTCGTCTGATATCTGATGAAAACCGCACCAGGCTGATTACATCACGGGAAAATCTCTCATTGTTGGAGGCAGGAACAGTTAGTTTTTTTTCAACGCTTTCTAACCAAGAATGTGTGTTGGTGATATCACTCTGAGCCAGAGACAAAGAAACAATCTAAGCCGTGGCAACACCTCTCGTCACCTGCTCCGAAGAAAGCCAAAGTCATTTCATTTGTAGGAAAGGTGATGGCGTCAGTTTTTTGGGATGCAAGAGGCATTATGTATATTATCTTCAAAAAGAGCCACATTGATGGCGAGTACTATGCCAATTTGCTGAAGCAGTCACGAAAGGCTACCAATACCAAAGGCCCAAGAAAGCTGAAAAAAGTTAATCTTCTTTTATTAGGAGAATGCTTCAGCGCACAAGTCCTTGCTTTCAATGGTTTCTATGCGTCACTGTTACTTTGAACTGGTTGATCACACTCTCTTTTCTCCTGATTTGGCTCCATCTGACTATCATCTTCCTCAACATGAAAAAAATACGACTAGGAAGCAGTATCACTGTGATGATGACGACATATCTGTTGCTGACTTTTTTGATCCACAGAATCAAAGTTTTTCACCAATAAGATCCAAACCCCAATGGAAGAAGAGTGTGGACTGCAAAGTGGACTAAGTTGAAAACTAAACCCCATTTGATCACATTCCATGAGATTATCTTGGTCAGCCTAGCCTCGAACTTTATAAAACTGTTAAATCAGTCTCCACTTAGATCCGATCACCCACTGCGACCAATCTAAATGTACACCAGTCCAAGAAAATAACATGGGCGACTAGAGTATATGTGATACACGACTGGGTGATAGGATTGACTATAACAATTTGAAAAGTACTTATGAACTTATGTCAATGAAAGAAAACATATCCTTTTATTAACGATGTAGCTATTTGAATAGCTCAGGTGGGTTTGCGGTAGATTACTTAGAGAATGGTTTCACATTTGTGACACAGTGACACAAAATCCGAAAAACTGAGATTATCCAAGTAATTCATAGACAGATATCTCTGTATACATGCCTTTCGTAACGTCAAAGAAAAAAAAGTATAACAAAAAAAAAATCAAAAGGAAAGAACTCCAATTCATATATGCGTCATTGCATGGCGGGGTGGGGTCATAATTCGACCCTCAGATTCACATCACCACCTGCTCTTTTGGTGCCTTGAGTGAAGTCCACTTTATTGCAAGCTATGTCACCGATTTAAGGATACATTCTCCCATCCTTCAACCCAATCATGGAGGCTCATAGGCAAAATCTTTCTCTTTTGACTGTGAGATAAGAAAAAGCGGCCTATCGTAAAAGGTGCACTAGTCATAATGAAACTTCTTTAGAACTTGTTTATATATGGAAACAATGAACAAAATACCCATTTAAAAAAAATATGGTAGGAGTGTATCCTGGACAATTTATCATCTGTTCTTAGTAGAAGGAGAGACCATAAATTAGACCTCTTCTTGAATTATCTACAAGCATATATGTATATACATATATATACATATAAGTAGTTAAGTGAATTATCCTAGTATGGATAATTCGGTTAACCGATACCCGGGTAGCAAATTTACGTAAGAAAACACGGTTGAAGCTACATGCCAAGGGCAGAAATCACGTGCTTTCGTGTGAAAATTTGTGTGTTTTTTCTATAAATAAATGAAAGAATGGAGTCGAACGACGATTTAAATCGTCGTTCGACTTCATTCTTTCATTTATTTATATATATATATATATATACATACATACATACATATATATATATATATATATATATATATAATATATATATATATATATATATATATACATGCACACACACACACAAACACAGAGAAAAAGAGAGCATATGAGGAGATATTGTGAGGATGACTCAAACGAATAGCTATGCGTTCTGAATGCTCAAATAGGTGTGCCACTAAAATTCCATTGAAACAGCAGCTGAAGTTGCTGTGGCATCTCTTTAAGCCAGTAGGTATAGGTTAAAGTAGTGAGGAAAGGCAAACAATTAGGCAGTGCAGGACAAGATAATTTACATTCATTTATTTCAATCTAAAATTTAGCAACATAACGGATGCTAACATTAATACAAAACATTAAAGATAGTTGTCTGACAGCTGTTTCTCGGATATCCCAGCTATTAGAGCATCGTATCGAGTGAAGACATCGTAAGTTGGATCTTCCGTCATCGGAGAAATATTAGTTAGACAGTGGAAGAATGTTCCTCAACAATGATATTTGTGGTGATTCATTATGTCCAGGAGGGTGGGAAAGTCCAATTAAATCCAGTTAGATTGTGTATAGATGAATATATTAGCAGAAGCTGACGCTAAATGATAACCGCTAACTTTAATCATATGAATTTTGTTTCGGTCTGGTTTTTTGGGGACTCTAACACTTCTAAAAATCCCCAGAGAGCTGAAATTTTCCTGTTGTAGTTTTGACATAGAGCTTTCCACAAAGGTATAGTATGTCAAGGTCAGATGATGATAAGTTGTACACAAACAATTAAACGAAAACATGAAATTAAAAATTAGTTTTCAGTCAACGTACACTTTATTTACAGTACAAACGGTATTAAACAAATCAAAAAGGAATCGTATAGCATGTGTATCATGCCAATATCAAATGATGTTCAAGATGTACTACTGTGGCCGGGCCTTCTCTATCACCTCGACATGATGTTGGTTGCTCTTCATAAACATCAGCCTCTGTAAGTTACCATCTGACAAGGTAGTTCTCTTGGCTCTCAAAATATCTTTGCCTATAGAGAATAGGCGCTCAACTGCAGCATTGGATGGGATGGTGGTGTTATATTTGGTGAATATGTTGATCAAGACCTGATCACTCAAAAAGGCGACTTCAATCAGGATCTTCGAGACGGCCTCCATCCATGTCTTCACCAATTTCTGAGCCTTGGATTTTATTGACCTGTGGCTCATGCTCTCCTAGAACCGACTGATGGTGCTGAAGAGATCATCTTCCTTATCATAGTTGCTCTTGGTACTGCTGCTCCCCTCATTGGTTTCCATTAGGGCTGACTCTACGACGATATCCATTGGTTACTCTGCTAACCTGACTATTATTATACTGCTCCAGCCAGAACAGGCGTAACTTGGCTTGGAAGGTAGCGGTGAGTTGGTACTACAGATTTTCTAGGATCAGCCTAAACATCCGAGATAAAACTGGTCCTCTTCTGGATTTTATCCAAGGTTTTTGCAGCATTAAACATCATCTGGGCGTACTTCATCAGGAAGCCGACATCAGAATCAGTGAAGGTCTGCAGCTTCAGCAGTGTCACCACCCTGAGGACAGCAGCCCCAATTCTTCTTCAGCAGAGTCAAGTCCTGTGGAGGCCCACCAGTCTTCTCTTCAACACGTCCAGAATGCTGTCTGCCGCCACCGTGCTGCCTCTCTGTAGATTCCACAGCCGTTGTGGCTTGGACATGGCCTTCTTGTACGCCGATTTGAATTAAGCGCTCTAAGAACCTTGTCAGCAGTCACGCTGGCTACCAGTGCAATTCATGTGCCAGCAGCTTCGGCAGAAACTTCACCAATGCTGGGCTGGCGTGCTTGCTTTGCACATGCCTGCGATGACTGGCTACTGGTACTGCTACCAGAATTTTGTCTATGTTTCCTACGGGAAGAGCCAGCCTTGATCCTCTCTTCAAACTGGATTGCATGCGCTGGGTGTTTCCTCTTGACATGCAATTTCAAGTTGTAGAGTCTCACCGCTTAACGCTTGATGGTGGTCTCCTTAGGCTAGCACATGATGCACAGGAAGTACAGGATATCAGCTTTCCTCTTATCCTTTGATGTAAGGACAAAGTAGTCCTCCATGTGGGGCCACGGGTTCTGAGACTCTCGGCTCTCAACCTGAGTGACCTTTGCCTCACCCACAGCCGTTGCACGCGCCTCAGCAGGACCTTCATTCTCTGGCCGAACAAAAACGTCTTTACCTTCCATAACGATGAGCGATAACTTGGTAAAACGATAACGTACACTGTTGTCGGTGACACTGTAAGATCGTTTGTAATGTGACAACGTCGTAAGTGAACACAACTCAAAACTGCAGAATTAAACAATGCTACTCAGCTAGCCACTACTGCGTCGACCAGTCACATCTTATCACGTGCACATGTAGTTAGCCAATAGCGTACCTGACGGACTCTTCGAGACACGCCCACAACAGACAGGAATAAACGCATGAATTTGTTAGCTAACTTAAAGTTAGCGGAACTAAATTTAGCGGAAGCTAATTGGTGCCCTAACAGTTTCTAAAGTTATCGAGGACGCTAATTCGCTGAACAAAAAGTTAGCTTTACTAATGAGCTCTTATATATTCACTATACAGTTATATATTCGTTTGGAGGCACATATTTAGTAATTGATATTTTAATCATGCCAAGAAGGACCTAATATTTTCCACACTTCGTATAAACCATGGGTGTCTTGAAAATGCATGAAAATCCAATCTCCAAGGCTTAATTTAAATGGAAGGAGTGATGCCGTATATATATATACGGCGAACGTCTATTCTACGACTGACCATGTGATGTTATGCACAGTTGGACATTTTTTCGATAGTGACCTATATACCGAGGAAAATGTATTGCGAAATTTTATGATTTTTAGTGAGTGATTATGTTGAACGCATTCTCTGTTTATGGACTATTAGCCCTTAGTGTATTGTTATTGTCTAATTATATTATATTATGATATACTAAGACTTCCATTGGTATTTACTATTAAGGAAGCAATTATATGGTGTTATGAAATTGCAAGACAAGCTTTTAGAGGTTAAACAGTTAACTGAGCTTGGAAATATATTACAGCAAGAATAGCTTGCATTAATCAAGTTTGAAAATGTTGAAAATATGTATGATTCATCGGATAATGAAAAGAAATTAAATTTATGAAATCATTAGCATTAAATGTTCACACATTAAAGCAATAAATTTGACTGAACCGCAAAATATTTCTTCAAATATTTCTAAGTTTTGCAAATATTAGATACGTTTGAGTATTGCATGTTGCCTGAAAATTGTGTATCGTCAAGAGCCTAATTAAATAAATACTAAGGAATATAATACATTGAAAGATTTTTTTTAAATCTCAACCTTATTATGTATGGTTTGGGATACTTACATTAACAAACATTCATGAACACATACAATACGTATTTCAATCTATATATTTATATATGCACACATAGATACATATGTCTACACACTCACACAAACACCCATATATACATGCATACAAGCACAACCTAATAATCCGTATAGAAAGCGAAAAGGTAAATGCTAATTGACAGTGAAAATAGTAATATAAAATTTTACTCATGTGTAGAAGAGAAAAGAAAAAGAAAAAGAAAAAGAAAAAGGATATAATTTTTATCTTAAGTACAAAAAGTTGGTTCGTTTTTTGTATTTGAAACTGCATTTTGCTATCAAATATTGTTGAAACTGGAAACAGGCTCCGCAAGATGCAAGTATTCCAAACACACGCTGTATATCACGAATGTGCGCCCACATTTCCATGAAAATTTGAGGTTAAATGTATGTGCATATATATTACTATGCAGCGTGTCTGATGCATTTAAAAATCTGGTGGAAGTAGATCCAATTCACAGAGAGAGAGAGAGGGAGAGGGGGGAGAGAGAGACAGAAAGAGAGAGACAGATAGAAAGAGGGAGAGAGGAAGAGAGAGAGAGAGAGAGAAAGAGAGAGAGAGAGAGGGGGTGGAGAATCGGCCACACAGAATACGAAATTGGGACTTTGTTTATCAACCCCGAACTTGAGGAGTAAGTTAACCTCGGCTCTGCTTGGACACAGAGAACCATAAAATATACCACAAGGTAATTTATTTGAAGCTCTTACCACTCACCCATGCTCCTCGTGTGTGTATATACATACATACATACATACATACATACATACATGCATATGAATATATTTATATATACATGCATAAATATATGTATATATATACATACATATGTATATAAATGTATATATATATAGTGAGAGAGAGAAAGAGACAGACAGACAGACAGCGATAAGCTAGATAGATTGATATACATATATATGCATATATAATAAAACACACATACTGTATATATATGTATATACATATATATGAATATATATATACATATATATGCATATATACACACACACATATATATATATATATATATATATACACATATACATACATAAATATATACATATATATATATGTATATATATGTATGTGTATATATATATATATACATACATATATATACATATACATATATCTATACACACACACACACACACACACACACACACACATATATACCGACAAGACCTCCCGCCCGTTCCTGGGACCGTCGCGTGTCGTTGGGTTTTCCCACGCCCGCCTCCGCGGGACCACTCTTCCATCTTCCCCTCAGCTGGAGTCCTTTTTCCTTAACCTCCTCCCCCTTTTTCGTTACACACACGCGCACACATATACACACATTGCTTAAATATATACATTACTCTTACACACATTCAATCTACTCGCCATTTATACCACCACGACACTGGACACACACACACACTACTACTCAACACACGCTGGCACGCTACATACTCCCCCACCCCTTCCCCTCCCTCCCTTCCTCCTTCCTTCTTTTTCTTACTACTGACCTTTGTCTGCTAAGCTGACCACTGTCTCGCCCTACCTCACACGCCTACACACAGACGCACACACTAACACACACGTATATATATTTTTTGTTTTTTCATCTCGCCTCACACACACACATACACACACGCACACGCACACACTCACACATACACACACATCTGTTGCGTTACCAACCTTGTCTCCACTCTTTTGCCTTTAAAAACCCACTTTGCTCTGTTTTCGTAAACATCCGCCTTTCACCATGTGCAACTCGTAAACACCAGTCGTCTTTTTTCTCTTTCCCTGTTGCCCGCTCTGGGATCTTTCTTTCCTCTCTCTTCCTTCTTTATGTTTCCGACGAAGAGCTCCGCTCGAAACGTCATACCTCCCTGCTTCCATTTCCTGAGCGCCTATTAATAATAATACTGTAATTGTTCCATTGTTGTTGTTTTTTTGTTTCCCGTTTGGATTAAAATTATACCACTGCGCGCCTACACGGACCCCTTGTACCTTGGATACCAACTCCCGGATTTTTTGCACCTACGGATTATTGTTACCATTCTTCCTGACCTACGGATCCCCGCAACCTTCTTCCGGAGTACCACCATTACCGTGATTGAAAATCATTACCTAAACTGTCCGTTGACTCTCAAATCTCTTTCCTGACTTTTTTCAACTTTTTTCTATTGCTTTCAAACCGTCTTCACCCTTTTTCTTCTTTCGTTGTTTTCCTGTTGTCTCTCCTTTTTCCTGTTTCGCCACCACCCACCTTTACCTGTTTGCCACCACTTCTCATCATGCCTGACTTGCACTCGTTCGTCCAACACCTTCAATCCCTCCTCAGCCGCTACCTCGCGTTCTTCCCCCCACAATGTTCCGCACCTGCTATAAAACTTTCCCGCTTGCTTTTTAAGAAAACCCGCCACTCGAGTCATCTTTCCTTTCTTAGCCGGTGCCTCCGCCATCATGTCACACCCCGCGGGTTCCTCTTGAAGTTCCACGCTACCCCCTATTCCTCCCCCTTCATCGAACCCACCCTCGCTCGTACCTCCCGCTCCCTCCTCCGCGCCACCATCCGCTCCACCCGCCCCTCCTTGACTCCCTCGACCATCAACTTCCCCAGGCCTACCTCCTTCTCTCCGCCCTGCCCTCACTCTTCACCCAACCTATCCTCCGCTTCATTCTTAATCTCAACCACCAACTCTACAACCACCTCACACACACAAAAAACAAAAAACTCCACCTCCTCCTCAACCCCTCACCCCCTTCCCCATCCTCCCCCACTGTTCCCCCCTCCTTCGCACCTACCCCACCCTTCCACGGACCCACACACCCCCACCGTGACCTTCCTACGCCTAACCCATCTTCACCCAACCACCCCTACCCTCCCCTTCACACCCCTGCACCCCCTCCGCCTGCCCCTAGTCCTCCCACCACCCCGCTTCTTCGCGCTGTTGTCACTATACCCCCCACCTCCCCCTCTCCGCCGCTGAGCGCTCCCTCCTCAGTAAGGGTCTCCGCTTCACGCCACTCACGCGCCACTGTGATGAGTTCGAGACTCGGGCGGACGTCAACCTGTTCCTGCGCCGCCGTCTCAAACTTCGCGCATACTACCACGCGTCCCCGCAGCGTCACAAAAATCAGGATTGCCTTTTGGAGCTGGGGCGTCGTCCATCCATCTGGACGCCGCCCCCAGGCCTTTTCAGTAGCCTAGATTCGTTTGTACATGACTGCAACGCTTTGGTCCACCGTTTCAACTTTGCACCAAGACCCCGCCGAGCCAACCTCACTCGGCCGAATCCATTGCCCTTCGCCACCTCCGCCGTCGTGATGACATTGTCATCAAACCGGCGGACAAAGGCGGGGCAGTGGTAGTGTGGCGCGCGGACCTATACAGGGAGGAAGCGCTCAACCAGCTTCAAAATCCACTCTTCTATCGCCTCCTCCCCTCCGATCCCACCTCCTCCTACCAACAGCGAGTGTCCTCCACCATCCACGACCTCATCTCCTCCTCCGCTCTCCCCCTCACCGCCACCAACCTCATCGTCCGCACACCCCGCACCTCCACCATCTACTTCCTTCCCAAGATCCATAAACCCTCTAATCCTGGCCGTCCCATAGTCTCTGCCTGTAATTGCCCCACTGAACTCATCTCCCTATACCTCGACCGCATCCTGTCCCCCTTAGTCGCAGCCCTCCCATCCCACATACACGACACCAACCACGCCCTCCGTCTCTTCAATTCCTTTTCCTTCCCTTCCAGCCCCTCACACCTCCTCTTCACTTTAGATGTAAAATCCCTGTACACAGTGATTCCCCACAATGACGGTCTCCTAGCCCTCCAACACTTCCTCGACCGTCGTCCCGACCCCCCCCCCAGCACCCCCACCCTTCTCCGGTTGGCTGAGCTCGTCCTCACCCTCAATTGCTTCACGTTCGCCGGGGAAACGTACCAACAGGTGTCCGGGGTCGCGATGGGAACTAGGATGGGCCCCAATTTCGCCAATCTCTTTCTTGGCTACATTGAGGCCCAAGTGTTCTCCCAGTTCTCTGGGCCGACCCCCGAACTATACGGTCGCTATATCGACGACTGCGTAGGTGCCACCTCCCTTTCCCGTGAACTTCTCTGCCAATTCATCTCTTTCCTTTCCAACTTTCACCCCTCTCTTCAATTCACCTCCACCATCTCCAACACCTCTGTCAACTTCCTTGACATCTCTCTCCGCATCGATCACCCCTCCAGCTCTCTCACCACCACCGCCTTTTTTAACCTACGGATTCCCACCTCTATCTCAACTTCTCTTCCTCCACCCCTTCCACACCAAACGAGCCATCCCCTACTCCCAGTTCCTCCGCCTCCGACGTTTGTGCAGCCGCGACCAGGATTTCAGACCCAATCTCAATACCTGGCCCGCATGTTCAGACTCCGAGGTTACCCACCCATACTCCTCTCTGATGCCCTCACCCGCGCCCGTCGCATCGACCGCACTACCGCCCTGTCTCCTTCCCCCCGCCCACCCCCCAACCGCACCGCCCCCCTTCCCCCTCCTTTTCCACCCCTCTACCCTACCCCTTCGTCGCAAGATACTACGTGCCTTCCGTCGCCTCCAGCTTGATCCCACCACCCGCCCCATTTTCCCTAACCTACCCCTGTCCTCTTTCAAACGAGCCCGCAATCTGCGTGACCTCCTGGTCCACAGCACCCTCTCTCCTTCCCCCTCAGCCCCACACGGATCATTCCCTTGCTCTAGATCCCGTTGCAACACTTGCCCCTTCATCACCAACACCACCGCTGTCCGGCTCCAACCTGCACACTGTACGCATTAGGCACTCTTTTACGTGCACCTCGTCTGGCCTTATTTACTGCATTAAATGCAACCTATGCGGGATGCTGTATGTAGGACAGACGGGACGCCGTTTGTCCGACCGTTTCACTGAACACTTGAGGGACGTTCGCCTACACTCTCTTTCTCCCGTCGCACGCCACTTCCGCTCGGCCGGCCATTCCCTAGATGACATCTCAGTGTTTGGTCTCGCCCCCCACCATGGTCGCCCACTTTCCAGGCTCCACTTGGAGCAACGCTACATCTTCACCCTACAAAAACCACCCCACACGGACTTAACACAGCCCCCTCCTCTTGAGATCCGTTTTTTTTTTTTTTTTTTGGACACACACACCCACACACACCCACCCACCTACCTCCCACACGCACACACCCACCCACCTACCTCCCACACCCACCCACCACCTACCTCCCACACGCCTGTTCACACACACACATACGTAGACCCATCTACGTACATACATTCACACATTTAATCACACAACTTACAGACATACTAACACACACTAACATACAAACCAAACTGCACATACACACACACATACATACATACGCACACACATACATACTTACACACACACACACACACAGACATACATACACACATACACACACACATACATACGCACACACATACACACACACTCACACACACACACACCGCACGTACATACTTCACACACACACATGCAAACATACATGTAGGCACATACATACATACATACCTACACATGCACACCTTACACTGAATGCACACACACATACACCTTTTTGCATCCAGGCAGCCCCCCTCTTTTCTGCTTTCCGGTTTTGGCTGATGGATCCTCGGTTCCCGCGTAGCGGGGCGTTCGAGGGCCTTTGCGCTCGCGCGCCTTGGCGCGCGCTGGGGGCTTGGTCGGCCCCTTGGGCTTGCGTTGTACTGCTTGTGCGTTGTGTGCGTGGGCGCGCTTCGTGCGTATGTATGCATACATACCCACACACTCGCATGCATCCCTACCCACATACATACACGCACACCTACTCACACACACATACACACACATACCTGCACACACACACACACATACATACATACACATACATACCTACTTCAGACATACACACACACAGACATACACCCATACACTCACACTCACACGCATACACACACACACATACACACGCACACGTACACATACACACACACACACACCTACATACATACATTACACTTGTATACACACACACTTACATTCATACACACACACACCTACACAGCCATACCCTCACTCAGACACACACATCTACCTACACACACACACAAACACACACGGACACACACCCATACATACATACATCTACACACACACGCCTACACACATACATACACACATACATAAACACACACACATACACATATACACACATACGCACACACACATATACTTATACACATGCACACACACATACATACATACACCCATATACATACACACACACATACCCACATACTCCTATACGCACATACATACACACAGACATACACATACACATCACACAAACATACACACACATACTTACACACACACTCACCTGCACGCGCACACAATGCATGACAAACACCCATACACTCACACTCACATACGCACACACCAACATAAACACGCACACGCACACGCACACACACACCTACACTCCCACACACATACACACGCACCTACATACACACCGCACGCATACACACGCATACACACATACATTACACACGTACACACACACCTACATACACATGCATACACACACACACAAACATGCACGGACACACCCAGACATACCACATACACCTATATACACACGCCCACACACCTACATACACACACATATACACACGCCCACACACCTACATACACACACATACATACACACACATACATACACACACATACACGGACACACCCATACATACTTACATACATACACCTATACACACACGCCTACACACCTACATACACACACATGCATACACACACACACATGTACGCACATACACACACATATACGCACATACATATATACCCACACACATGCACACACACACACATACGCACATGCATGCATGCATGCACACGCGCACACCTACACGCATACACACACACACACGCACGTACGCATACATACATACACACACGCATACATACACCCATACACATACATGCATCCTACACACACATACATACACACTCACACATACATACACACACACACTCACTCACACACCTGTATGTACGCGCACACACATGCACATACACACACTTCCCCACACCCACACGTACATACATACACACTCACACACATACACACACACACACACACACGGACATACATCTATGCACACACATACATACACACATACTCACATACATTCATCGGACACACTGCCACCCGGACATACACACAGACACACTCACACATCCACACACATACATACTTACGCACATACTCGCAGGCGCGCGCACGCACGCGCTTGCGCCGGTTCGCGCACGCATACGCTCCGCAGGCACCTCGCTCTTGGAACCGACAAGACCTCCCGCCCGTTCCTGGGACCGTCGCGTGTCGTTGGGTTTTCCCACGCCCGCCTCCGCGGGACCACTCTTCCATCTTCCCCTCAGCTGGAGTCCTTTTTCCTTAACCTCCCCCCCCTTTTTCGTTACACACACGCGCACACATATACACACATTGCTTAAATATATACATTACTCTTACACACATTCAATCTACTCGCCATTTATACCACCACGACACTGAACAACACACACCACTACTACTCAACACACGCTGGCACGCTACATACGCCCCCACCCCTTCCCCTCCATCCCTTCCTCCTTCCTTCTTTTTCTTACTACTGACCTTTGTCTGCTAAGCTGACCACTGTCTCGCCCTACCTCACACGCCTACACACAGACGCACACACTAACACACACGTATATATATTTTTTGTTTTTTCATCTCGCCACACACACACATACACACACGCACACGCACACACTCACACATACACACACATCTGTTGCGTTACCAACCTTGTCTCCACTCTTTTGCCTTAAAAACCCACTTTGCTCTGTTTTCGTAAACATCCGCCTTTCACCATGTGCAACTCGTAAACACCAGTCGTCTTTTTTCTCTTTCCCTGTTGCCCGCTCTGGGATCTTTTTCCTCTCTCTTCCTTCTTTATGTTTCCGACGAAGAGCTCCGCTCGAAACGTCATACATCCCTGCTTCCATTTCCTGAGCGCCTATTAATAATAATACTGTAATTGTTCCATTGTTGTTGTTTTTTTGTTTCCCGTTTGGATTAAAATTATATATATATATATATATATATACATACAAACATATATATATATATGAATGTATGCTTATATGAACCTATTAGTGTATGCGCTTATTTCTCGTTATATGACAAAATGATTTCAGTCATTTGGCACCCACAGATATTCTTAAATTGAATTTTTTTTTTTTTTTCAGTCTCTTAGCTGCTGGATAGTATCAGAACCAGTGATGTTCTGAGGTTGGTTCAGTCGACTATTTCCCGTCCTTTATAAATATGTCTCCTTGTGTCAATGTGCAGAAAAAAAAAAAAAAAAAAAAAAATCAATAATACTTCCCATGTCGCCTTTCCGTTTAAGGTGTCCGGGACACCTGCAACTCTTCACACCTAGACAATCTGCGAATGTCGCTTCTTCTTCTTCTTCTTCTTCTTCTTCTTCTTCTTCTTCTTCTTCTTCTTCTTCTCCTTCTCCTTCTTCTTCTTCTTCTTCTTCTTCTTTTTCTTCTCTCTCCTCCTCCTTCTTCTTCTTCTTGTTCTTCAACTACTACTACTACTATTACTACTCCTACTGCTGCTGCTGCTACTGCTGCTACTACTACTACTACTACTACTACTATTTCGTACAACAGACAGACAGACAGACAGACAGACATCATTATGCCCAATAATGATCACATACAAACTATATGTACTATGCCCAATAATGATCACATACAAACGGTAGTATTGTGTTTGCGATTGATAGTTATGTTACTACTGCTATTCTCACTTCTCTGCTTGCAGTTTGTAGTTTTGCAACTAATAACTAATTCAACGTAGCACTTAACTTTAGCAATAGGTGCTGGTTAGTCGCTTTGAATACTACTAGTACTACGCTATTTGAACTGCTTTCGCTGTCTCCTCCCCTTCCCCCCTTCTTCTTATGCCTATTCTGTACCCATTACTTTGTGAAATGCACAGTTTTTCTACTTTAGCCATACATATTTTTTTTTGTCTAATATAACTTAATGCAACCATCAAAGCTGGTTCCGTGCGATTGTTCAACTGCTAGAAATAACAGCAAAATATCCTTAAAATTTCATTCTACTTTTTTAACTATACTTAGATGTATATTCGGTGATCGAGTCCAGGTAATAATATATATCAGGAACTAATATGCCTTAGGAAAAAAAAATGTAAATATTGGATGGTTACTACTGGAATGTCGGCCGAACGATAAAATTCAACAGATAGAAACGGCCACTGAGGACATACACTAGCTAATGTTGTGCCCTTAGCAAGTCTACCTTCAGACCAATATTTTTCATACACTTGTGGGATCTGGAGGAAGGGAAATTACCTATAACTTTCGCAGGAGTTTTGAAATAATTGAGATCAATGCCATTAATATTTTCTTTGAACCTTTGAAAGTCAACATTTGCCAGAAGGACATGAGCAGTGAGTGAGTTTCATACGTTCTGCAGACGACGGTAGACTAGATACAGTGGTTAGTACTACGTCTGGGAGTTTGGATATAAATTGTATGATGGAAAAAGAGAAATATTTGTCCGGCGTGCCTGTGTGAATATTGTACGAGAGCAGGCGTCTTCTCAGAGCAGAACCTATTGTAGCTGCAGTATTAAAGGTAGGTAGAAGAGTACATCAAGAGGCCAGAGGTTGAAGTGTGTCTGTGAGTGATTTTATATTCAATCAGTCCTCTGGCCTACGGTTTGGAATAGCTGTATGTTAAGCAGCAGTACAGTACCCATGTCGATGTGCGCAGTATCGTTCTCATCTCAGCGGGTAAACTGCATATCTGAAAGACAAACAAAAAATAAAACATATATCAGGATTACACCTATTCGTGACCTGTGGGTCACACTGAAAATATACGACAGTGAAAACGACTAGTATTTATTGCATATATTACTTATTTTACCTTAGTTGGTAGTACCATGAAAGCGATAGAGTGCGAAACGAAGTGACATGAAGGTTTTAGTTGTATCACTTTGACTTCTGACCTCAAATCTCTCTGAGGTCAATGTTTACTTTCATCACTTCGTGGTCGATAATATAAGTCCCGATCACGTATCTTCACCAACCTCAGCTGTACTTTCCAAATCAGAACTATTTATTATAATATTGCTGAAATAGCAACAGAATTGACTGTAATGCTTTTGCTGCTATTACATTTACTACATAACATCTACCAAAACCTGACATGGTATTAGTTGTAGTAATAATTTACTATTCGTTAGTTTACTATCCGTTGTAGTCGTTAACTCCCCATTTCAGCCCTGATTATCAAGGTATATTATGTCGTGTACTACACTACACATTTGGTCATATTCTAATGACAATGCAGTTTACACAAATCAAGATTTGGGTGCTATTTCTAATAGGCTTGGCCATCAGCATCTCCTTTTCGCCGGTTCTTGGATTGGAAAATACTAATGCGGTTTGTTAGTGCATGGTGGTCCCAGTAGAAAGAGTTACATTAATAACAGGACGAATTGTATTACCACTACTACTGCTTACATTAATAGCAGGAAGAATTTGTACTACTACTACTACTACTACTGCTACTACTACTACTACTACTATACTACTACTACTACTACTACTACTACTACTACTACTACAAGTTGTAGTTTAGTGTTAGGCTCTCCTGGGTCGAGAAGAACTATAAAGACCAGTGTTCCGAGTGACCACATCGTATACATACATACGTACGTACATACATACATACATACATGCATACATACATGCATACATATACATATAAATATACACGTTTGCATAAATATATGTGTATGTGTGTGCGTGTGTGTGTAAATGTATCTGTCTATGTATGTATCTATCTGTCTGTCTGTCTGTCTATCTGTCTGCATATGTATTTTTATTCTTTTATTCTTTTACTTGTTTCAGTCATTTTGACTGCGGCCATGCTGGAGCACCGCCTTTAATGTATGTATATATTTGTATAAATGCTATGCATTGTATATACCCGTACACAGTTTTGTTTATTTAGTTCAATTCGTCTTACTTCATATAAGATTATGGACTTTGATGTTCTTTAGGGAGGTTTGGCTACTATTTCTAACAGACTGTGTACGTAGCGTTTCATCATTATCATCATCATCATCATCATCAGCAGCAGCAGCATCAGCATCAACATAAGCAGCAACAGCAATAGCAGCAGTAGCAGCAGCAACAGCAACAGCAACAGTAGTAGTAGTGGTGGTGGCGGTATTGCTCTTTTTGTTTCTGTCGTTGTTACCGTTGTTGTTGGTGGTGATAGTGGTACTTGTGGTGGTGTTGGTGGTGGAGACATTAGTGATGCTGATGCTGGTGGTACTGGTGGTACTTGCGGCAGTAGTGGTGGCGGTAGTGGTACTGGTGGTGGTGGTGGTAGTAGTAGTAGTAGTAGTAGTAGTAGTAGTAGTAGTAGTAGCCACAGCAGCCGCAGCAGTAGTAGTGGTAGTAGTAATGCTTGAATTAAAGATGTGGACGTAGAGTTAGTAAGAGAAGTAGCATTAGTGGTGTAAGTAGTAATTATAGAATGAGAAGCAAGAAGCGGATCACATTAGTGACATTAGTGTTTTCCTATTTGACTGGCGTCAGTAGCAGGGTGTGCCCATACTGCAGCACAACCGCAATTTGCATTTTTATTTATTTAATTTTTGTTTAAAAGTGCTGGTAAAGGTTTTTATATCTCCTTAGCCACATAGGAAACAGGATAGTGTAGATTTATTGTAAACGTTCTTAAAACCCATTATTTCCACCCGTTATGACATACCCGTCTCCGTACCGGATTATTGGACTGGCACTGTGTCGGTTGAGACTACGAGGTTTCCAGTTAATCCGACCAACGGAAAAACTTGCTCGTGGAATTAACCTGACAGGAGTATCCTTAACGTAGTTTTCAGCAAGATTCAGCGTGACACAGAGTGTGACAAGGCTGAGCCTTTGTCTTACGGGTACTAATCACTTTTGCCAACTGAATGGACTGGAGCAACTTGAAATACAGTCTCTTGCTCAAGAGGACATTGCGCCACCCGATACCAAACTGATGACCTAACGATCGTGAGCTGGACCCCTAACCACTAAACCACAGCATTATATAATGCGTTATGTTTTAAAGAGAGCAGGGTCCACGCCGAATAAGTTTTTTTTTTTTTTTGTTTTGCTTTTTCTAGGAAGTCAAACAACCACATAAGAGTTTCTCTCGTCGGCTCATGGCTAGTGGGATGTTTGTTGAGTGAAGGTGTGTAGTGGTCTCAGTAGTCGTAAAAATTACAGCATAAGTAGTTATAATGGTAACAGCAGTAGCAGCGAAATAACAAAATCAGCAGCAGCAGTAGCGAAATAACAAAATGCCTGAGATTATTTGTTTGAAATTTTTGATTTCAAATCTCGCCGATTGCCTTTTATAATTTTGGGTTCGATATAAAAATATCAAAAGCAGTGAGCTGGCAGAAACGTTAGCACGTCGGGCGAAATCCTTAGCGGTATTTCGTCTGCCGCTAAATTCTGAGTTCAAATGCTGCCGAGGTCGACTTTGCTTTTCATCCTTTCGAGGTCGATTAGATAAGTACCAGTTACGCACTGGGGTCGATATAATCGACTTAATCCGTTTGTCTGTCCTTGTTTGTCCTCTCTATTTTAGCCCCTTCTGTGTAGTAAAGAAATAGGTATTTCACCTGCCTTTACGTTCTGTGTTCAAATTCCACCGAGGTCGACTTTACTTTTCATCCTTTCGGGGTCAATAAAGTAAGTACCAGTAGCGTACTGGGGTCCATCTAATCGACTGGTCCCCTTCCCTAAAATGTCGGGCTTTGTGTCTAGAGTAGAAAAGGATATACAAATATCACTCTAAGACGGCTGATTTTAGAAACTGTGTGAAGGCTTCAGTATATACCTTCCAATTCTTGACACAGCCTCTTGCGTTCTGATTTCGAATCCTGCAATGGATTACTTGGATGGTTGACTAGACGCCTCAGTCCGTTTCACACCACCACATGTCACCTTTGGTCCTTTTAGCCTTTCTCACCTACTAGACTCGAAGGCTTAAGTGTGAATAGCATTGTATTTCCTCCGGGCATTAGTCTCAATGTATCAGCATCTCCTTTTCGCCGGTTCTTGGATTATTATTATCATTATCATCGTCATAATAACAATAATAATAATAATAATAATAATAATAATAATTATTATTATTATTATTATTATTATTATTAGGTGAGCTGGCAGAAACGTTAGCACGATGGGCGAAATGCTTAGCGGTATTTCGTCTGCGTTACGTTGTGAGTTCAAATTCCGCCGAGGTCGACTTTGCCTTTCATCCTTTCGGGGTCGATAAATTAAGTACCAGTTACGCACTGGGGTCGATTTAATCGACTTAATACCTATGTCTGTCCTTGTTTGTCCGCTCTGTGTTTAGCCCCTTGTGGGTAATAAAGAAATAGGTATTTTGTCTGCCGTTACGTTCTGAGTTCAAATTCCGCCGAGGTCAACTTTGCCTTTCATCATTTCGGGGTCGATAAATTAAGTACCAGTTACACACTGGGGTCGATGTAATCGATTTGATCCGTTTGTCTGTCCTTGTTTGTCCTCTCTGTGTTTAGCCCCTTGTGGGTAGTAAAGAAATAGGCATTTCATCTGCCGCTACGTTCTGAGTTCAAATTCCTCCGAGGTCGACAAAAGAAATTGATAGATCAGTACTAGGCTTAGAAAGAATAAGTCCTGGGGTCGATTTGCTCGACTAAAGGCGCTGCTCCAGCATGGCTGCAGTCAAACGACTGTATCAATTAAAAGAATAAAAGAATATATGTTATGTGTGTGAGTTTCTACATTATAATTGTAGCTAATTATACAGGGCCGCAAAATTTGAAGGACAGGAGATGCTGATTACATCGAGTCAGTGCTCAACTCCTACTAACAGTATCGTCCCGGAAGGATGCCATATAATATTGACCTAGATGGCATTTAAAATTTGAATGCAAAGGGCCATAAGAAATGCCACAAAGTATCTTCTCCGGCATGGTAACAGTTCCTCCAGTTCTCCGCCATACGTTTCGACAGTTTAGTAATTGCCAAGATGTATTTATATACTTAGTATCACAGAAATCTTTCTGACTGCTGCGAATCTCTTTATAAATAATACTTAACCTTAGGAATTACAAATCTTTCGGAGTTTTTAAAGATTCAAACAAATTCACCTCACAGGGAATATCCAACATCAGTGTATATATATATGAAACTTTATATAAGAATATTTCATATACTCAATGTAGAATTTGTTTATACATCCTTGCAAAACTGGAGTTGTCCACTGTAGAGCAAACACGATATATGAATATGCTTGTTAAAATTCAATGTTGGCAATCTAATTTCATTTCACGTACAAGTTTTTAAAGTGCTCGAATTTCATTTATAACACATTGTATTATACAATCTCCCTAAAATAATATGAATAGTTAAATGGCACGATGTTTAATGAGTTTAGTACATGTATGCGTGTGTGTGTATGTGTGTGTGCGTGTGTATGTGTGCGTTTTCGTGTTTGTGTGTGTTACACAAATACATACTTTCATATACTGGCATACACAAATATGCACGTACATTTATAGAGTAGATTTTAGCATTGTATTGCATTCCTATAGCGAACTAATATTTTGCATCTAATGGTGCCGTTATTTTATATACTACTAGCAGAATCGCCCGGTGTTGCTCGGGTTTGTAAGGGAAATAACTATATAAGCATTTCTAGAGAGTTATAGCCACAAAATAGCAAAAAATGCATTAAAAATGGAAAAAAAATTATGGTAAATTTTTTTTTAAATCGTTGATTCATCGTAAACATTTTTAGAGTTACTTCCCTTATATAATAGCGAAAAAATGCATTAAAATGGGAAAAATGATGGTAAATTATTTTTAAAATCGTAGAGTCATCGTAGACGCGCGCTAATACCCAGAAGGGATCGATATGAATCACGACTATAAGATACCCGGTTTTGGTTAAACTGCACCAAAATGTGGGAGTAGTTAGGAATCTAAATCGTAGGAGACACACACACAACTTCACTTTTATATATAAAGATGATACATCGCAAAATACTCAATGTAGGTGCAAAGAAAGAGGAGGGAGAAAGAAAGCGAGGAAATGAGAGAATGAGAGAATGAGCCGAAGATAGTGTGAGGTAACAGACTTTGCAACGGATACATATTCTTTGTTCTCCAACTCCAGCTCCGTATTACTATCACCACACTAACAATCAAATTTCTTGCACGTTTAGTTTAACTTTTATCTTATTCAGCGTCTCACTTCTTAGAAGCCTTGGTTTACTTTGACTGTCACCTTCTACATCTTCCTTTCTCTTTCTCACTTTCTGTCCGGTTATGAATGCAAGCTCGATTTCTCTCCCTCTCTCTCACTTTATTTCTCCCTCCTCTCTCTCCCTATATCTATCTATCTATCTTTTCTTTTTTTGTTCTTTTCTTCCCTTTTACGATCCCTCTTGATCGAAAACCTACGCCACCCCTTTTTTTTGTTTTTTTTCTTTTGTTTTTTGTTTTTTTCATCCCCCAAAAGAAAAGCTCTACCTTGTAACTTGTCCCATCTGTGTGCAGCCCTGTGTGGCCAATAAAGAAACTTATATATCTATCTATCTATCTATCTCTTCACCTCTACTTTGTGACATTTTAGTATAAACAGCAGCACCAACACCAACACTATCAAATTTTATCACTATCGTCTCTTACTTTCTGTTATTTTTTATTTTCTCTCTTCATCTCAGGCTTTTTCTATTTCTTTCTATTTCTTTCTTAAGCTTACTATTTCCAAGTCTTTCACTCTGTCTGTCTGCCCCCCCCTCTCTCTCTTTCGGTCGTACTTTATTTCCTCTAACAATTTTTCTCTGTTCCTATATTTCACTACTTTTCTTGTACTCGAAACCTTTTTTTTGATTTTTCTGCATTCATCATTAACAGCAACAACAACTCTCTGCTAAGCTTCCGTCACTATTGCCATAACTATTGAAAGTTTTCTTACTCTATTTGAGTTACTTCCCTTAGCGTCACACGCATATCAGGTAGGTAGGAAAGTCGTATTGTCTTAATATATGAATATTATGAGAATACTGTCCGCTAGAAGTGAATGCTATTTTTTGTGAGAAATGTGAGTTCGTGTACATGCGTTTTTGTGTATGCCTGTGTGTGCATGTGTCGTGCGTGTGTGTGTTTGTTTGTTTGTGTGTGTGTGTGTGTGTGTGTGTGTGTGGTGTGTGTGTGTGTAAGCTGTATGTGCGAGAGTAAATGCGTGTATACGTGTGAGACGTGCATATATCAGTGTGCATGCTGGTGTCACTTTGTAAAATTTGTAAATATGTGTGTAGAATGGTCTCAACCTACGCGGTTATCCTGTCCGCAAATAAGTAAGGAGTAAGTATTCACATGCAGCCAGCAACCACGAATATGTATGAGAAAAACTATCTTGTAGTAAGACATGGAAGGTGGTATTCAGCCTATGATTAAATTGAACATCTACTGACATCGATCTTTCCTTTTTCTTTAAACAGATACCAGTTTTCTCGTATCCCTGCATTTTCAATAACCATTAACAAATCGGATACATGTTCACTTGTTTTACAATCCTTTGAAATACATTTAAGATAAGCATATTTGACGTCATTTTGTATGGCACCGATACGCTAGTTATAAGTCCTAATTGTTGAATAAAAGTATATACGTAAATTGTTCAACACATAGACCATCTTCTTCCACTTACAAATACGAACGTATACACGTGCATAAATGATATAGACGTGTAAATATATTTAAATCGGGAGAAAAGAGTGCCTTTGTGTTTGAATGAAGCCTTCATTTTATTTTCTCATTATCGCAAACGCTTCATTTTTGTTCTATTCAGTCTCCCCCTATTGTCAAATGTATATTTCTTTTTTCGATTTTCAGTTTCTCCTCGGTCTTTGATTTTGAACATTTTCAGTCTTCATTTCATGAATTCACCAAAAATGAGACTAAAATGAGACTATTTCCTCCGTTGGGAAAGACTTCCTGAATGCACGAAGATTATTACTAGTGTTAAAAGATTGTATTATTAATTAAAAGCGGAGATTGAATCGGTTGAAGCGATATACCGACGGAGAAAATTTCTGGCAGTATTTGATCAGGTTTTTCGGGCTCTTAAATGTCTCAGTGGAAATCCTATGGATGTCAATTTTGACTGTCATCCTATCGAATCGATAAAATAACGTACCAGCGAAATTCAGGGGTCGATATAATCAAATATATCCTATTTCTAAACTCGAAACATTGTGCTTATATAAGAAATTATCATTACAACACTGACAAGGTGACTCTATAAACAGTATATAAATACTCTTTCGTGCTATTTATATATCTTTCCGTTTTGCTTAGTCAAAAGAAGATGAGCAGGAGCCGTAATACCTTTGCATGACTTCCGTTACTTGTGTAAGTAAGAAAGCACAATTGATGTGTTACCCTTAAGCTAGAGATCTAGACCGAATGGTTGCAATGTTACAAAATTCACCTAAGTGACTGTTACTACTGATAAACCGAAGGTGTGTTAAGTATGCCATCTTAAAACTAATATAGTCCATCCTGCATGTTTCAAAGATTTTTCGTGTCAGTCATACTCAAGACACTTGGGTTCCTGAAGACCAAGCCAGAAGATACACTGTCAGCAGTATTACACTTTTGGATAAAACCTGGGATTATGTCGTCGGAAAGATCCAGGCTGCCCGCTTTGCCTTTCTGTTCTTCCTCATCGATAAGTGAGTCTCTTTATCACTCACCATTTTTATGGATCGTGTTCAAACGAAAAAATATCATTCTTCATACAAAAAAAAGGCACTAAAAATTGAAGAATGTGTATATACCCGACCAAGATAGTGGTAGATTTCCATTTGT
>NC_043003.1:35318894-35366394 GCF_006345805.1 Octopus sinensis
GTTAATATACATACATACGCAAATTTATAGGCATGAGTACATATACGCATTTTAACAAAACAAAAGTAATTTGTACATAATTAAAACGATTCAAATTTTAATTGTACAGAAGGTTTATGATGTGTATGCTATACAATCTTTTATACTTATTTATATAACATCATTTAATAAATAAGTTCTGAGGTTTTTCAGGAACGTGGAAGAATCTCTTAGATATTCTTGTTCGCAGGAATAAGAAGTAGCACTTTTTACGGTTCCAGCTATGGGTTAACTAGCACGTAAACTATTGGGTGTGAAGGACGCCTAATTTTTCGTCAGAACTTCCTTCTACGAGATGTTAAGTTCGTATAAATAAATCTGAAGTGTAAATGTTTCTAGATCGTCTCAACCTCTGTTGTGCCGCGAGTTTTATATCTGATTGCTCCGAAAAGTCGGTTCTTTGCAGTGCAACACTTCATCCACTCAAAGCAAATTCACCAACAGGAATTTCTTGGATTGTTCAAAGATTTTCACCAATTTAATAAGTTTAGGAAGTGGTCTCACTTGGCAACAAGATAACTTACATAAACAAACACAAACACACACACACTTACTCTGTCTGTCTGTCTCTCTCTCTCTCTCGCACACACACACTCACATATACACTCACACATACACGCATACACTCACACATACACACATGTCTGAAGAATTTCTAATAAGAAATTCCACACATATCTATCTAACAAGTAAACCTTTATAATTCCTAATAGCAAATGAAATACGTATAATGGTGAAGAAATAATGCCTCCAACTGAGACTACATTTTGGATTGTAATAATAGAATAAACAGATCTGCTTCAAGAGGAAACAGTTGGGATACACACTAACTGCCAATATATATATATATATATATGTATATATAGATATGTATATATATATATATATATATATATAATATATATATATATATATATATATATATATATATATATATATATATATAATATATATATATATATATATATATTATATATATATATGTATGTGTGTATGTATGTATAAAAATACAAACTGGGATAAGAACGCAAAACATTTAGGAGACGATACAAAAAACACGGACGGGATATTCGAAGCCTTCAATATTCAGTCAAGAACCGGATCATGCTCACAATTTCGGCTGATTAATCTTGAGATTGTTCCAATATGGCCAGCCCCAAGGAAAAACTAAGCTAAGTGTATTAGATTCCAAGGAAGAAAGCTTCGAATGTATGCAAAACAAGGACGGAAAAACGGACGATGTTGCACGAATATAAATACAAAAATAATACGTAAAAACAATAATAATAATACGTAGAAACAATAATAATAACAATAAAATAACAATAACAGGACATCACAAACAGGTGTCTTTCGACTAGACGGATATATATATATATATAATATATATATATATAAACACAAACACACACACACACACACACCACACACACACACACACCACATACATATATATATATATATATATATATATATATATTATATATATATATATATATATATATAAAATACAAAATGGGACAAGAACGCAAAACATACGGACAGCTAGGTGATACAAATGAGACAACAAAACATCCAGATAGACGATACAAAGAAAACAAGGATGAGTCATTCGAAATTTTCTTTCCTCAGTCAAGCACCAGATTATCCACGCAATTTCAGCAGATATATACTATAACCGAATAGGTAACTGGTTCATTTTGCAATTGCTCTGTCCGGCGTTCGATTTTGCTGTCGTATAAGAAAAAACAATAATTTCGGAGGTTGCTTATTTGTAGGGACTCGGATGAGTGAACTTTTGAGTGAATCGTTGACGGCACAATCGTTACACACACTGTATTCCGCCGACTGTGGCTGCGAGTTAAGTGAAGGTACACTTATCGGTGATATGCTCACCAACTTAAACGGTGATCTAGTGAATCCACACCCTTGATCGACTAAAGTCCTTCACCATACATTATATTATATTATAGTTTGGTACATCTGTTTTGGAATAATTGATCTCGAAGTAACAAAATGCTAAAAATAGAAGCATGTACATGCATAGACATGGTATAAACATATTCTATTTGATGAATATTACTCACACACTCACATAAATACATATACGTATTTACCTATTCATGCAAGCATGCATATATATATATAGAGAGAATGGTTTATTAATACGTATATTACACACACACACACGTGTGTGTGTAAACTGAAGTAGAAGTCATATGTTATAATCACAGAAAATATAACTTTTAAATTTTGGAACAAGGCCAGCAGTTTCAGGAGAGGAGCTAAGTTACATCGTCCCAATGCTCAGCTAGTATTCATTTTATAGATCCCTAAGGGATTAAAGCTAACGTCGACTTCGGGGGTATTTGAACTCAGAACATAAATAGACGGAATGCAGTTAAGCATTTTGCCCGGCGTACTAACGATTCTGCCAGCTCGCCGACTTATGATCATAAATTATATTAAATTCAAATTTTGGCACAAGGCCAGCAATTTGGGATAGAGGGTAAGTCAATTACATCGATGCCACAGCTTGGCTGGTACTAATTTTATCGATCTCAGAAGAAGGTAATGTAAAGCTGACCTTGGCGGAATTTGAAATCAGAAAGGGCGTCTTGCTAATAAGCATTTGGCCCGACGTGCTAACGATTCTGCTAGCTCGCCACCTTAATCATGGATAATATTCTTTTCTACCCTTGGCAAAAGATCCGAAAGTTTGGGGGAGGGAGCAAGTCGATTAGATCTACTCCAGTACGTAACTGGTACTTAATTTATCGACCGCAAAAGGATGAAAGGCGAAGTCGACCTCGGCGGAATTTGAACTCAGAACGTAACGGCAGACGAAATGGCGCCAAGTATTTCGCCCGGCGTGCTATCGTTTCTGTCAGCTAGCTGCCTTATAGGTAATATTGAAAAACGGTTAAGGCAGTGAGTTCCAGAATCATTAGCACTCCTGGCAAAATACGTCTTTACGTTCTGAATTCAAATTTCACTGAGGTAGACTTTGCTTTCATCCTTTCTGAGTTGATAAAATAAATACCTGTTGTACCCTGGAGTTTAGGCAATCGAATTAAACCAGTCTCCAAAATTAGTGGTCTTCTGCTCACATTTGAAGTTGATATTAAGGACATTTTTATATTTTTATCACAAAATAATGTGGTATCCAGTAAGGTGCAGGCAACATGTTAACTAAAATGCTCTATTACAAGATTTTATGACATGACATGTCATGTATGTCATATATGTATGTATATAAGTATGTGTGCATGTATGTATGTACGTATGTATGTATGTATGCATGTATGTGCGTATGTATGTGTACATGTGTATGTATGTTTGTGTTTGTATGTATATATGTTTGTATGTGTGTATATGTGCGTATGTATGTATGAGTGTATGTGTGTGTATGTATTTGTGTATGGGTGTATGTTTGTGTGTGTATGTACATATGTATCAATGTGTGTATGTGAAGGTGTGTCTGTGTGTGTGTGTGTATATATATGTATGTTATAATAACAATAATAAAAATCAATTCTTCTCATAGGTACTTACTGATCTGAAGATGATGAAACATAATTTAACTCATACTAGATTTGAACTCAGTGGCAAGGTATCCAAAACTCAATTTCACCTAGGGCCTTTATATACCGTTCTAACAATTTTGACAACACACACAAACACACAAACACACACAAACATACACAAACAAACGTCTACGCGACACATGCACACACTTTTACATACACACACACACACATTTTTTTTTTTATAAATTTAAATGTGAACAAATGACAGAAAAAATAAATTCTATCTCCCATGGTATTTGAAAACGCCTTCTAACTTTTCGTAGTTATGACTTTTAAGTGTGGGAATTTAAAAACGATAGTGTTTCAGATATATCGTCGTTAAAATTTGTGTGAAACGCAGTTGCGTGGAGGCGAGAGAAAAGTGTGTGACGGAGTTAGATAGATAGATAGATAGATAGATAGATAGATAGATAGATAGATAGATAGATAGATAGATAGATAGATAGGAAGAGAGAGGGGGAGGGAGAGGGAGGGAGAGTGGGGGAGGGAGGAGAGAGAGGAGAGAGCAGAAGAGAGAAAGAAGGAGAGAGAGAGGAAGAGAGCGAGAGTAAAGAAAATCTGAATAATTAAAAGAAAAGAAAAGAAACGAGTTTCACGTTACAAATTCACAACATTTGTGTACGGTACATTAACACTCAGTTACTACCGTATTATAACTTGACAGATCTATTCATATCTTTTATTGACTCATCTCAAGTTACCCCAAGGAAACATCGTAACCGGAATTTTTTGTTCAAACAGTATTCAGGGTTGCATCCGGATTTCCTTGCAGAATTCGGTAGAACATTGTCGAGAAATGGCAACGTCGTTTCTAAAAGAACAACGGCGCTCACACATGCATACAAGCATACATGCATACAAGCATACATGCATACAAGCATACATGCATACAAGCATACATGCATACAAGCATACACATACACATACACATACGCGCACATATATGGCGCAAAACTCATAGTATTGGTGGAAAGTAATCTCATCACTACATCAATTAAATACAAACTCGCCTATATGTACATACACACAAACATATACAACTATACTGTTACAAACAATCAATTACGCAACATAAGAATATCTTGAAATATAAGAGAGTATGAGAGAGAAAGAGAGAGAGAGAGAGACCGTGAAGTAGGTATTAATGAGGAGACATAGAGATGTAATTGTAAACAGTGAGAAAAAGATCAACAATAAATCAAAAAACTATATCAACATCATAACCACAATAAATCAAAACATCAACATTACATATCGTCTATTGACAATGCCAACATTTATAATTATAAGCAAAAAGTCGTCCATAATTACCTTTTCACGAGCTATTATCACTCATTTCTGTAATGCAAATATTTCATTACTTCTTTCGTTTGCTCTTTTATCTTGTTCCAGAAATATATATCTAAAGTAAAACAAAGTAGAAAGAGAAATATCGGGAAATATAAGGTGGCTGGGAGATGGGAATAAACAAAATTTAAACAGCAGTCGCGGAAAAAATGTAAACAAATGGCTCTATTTTGGTACTTTTTTATTATATAAATTATTTTTATCTGGTTTTGACACATAAACAAACGAATGGAACGAGCAACTTAGGTTACATTTAATATACCGAAGCTGTGATACCTTTTCCATAACCGTCTCTATAACACTCACACATAAGGTGAGAAGCAAGGTATTCAATCACGAATACCTTGCGGTATGAATGCCGGGGCCTAGTTTTCTGTTTTTATCCAAATTTTATTCTGTATCTTATGGGAAGGATGGAATAAGTACCAAATTATCTGCTTCCCTATTATCACGTAAAACTCTTGAAGAAGAGGTTTCCTAGCGTAGCTGCGGTCTTATCACTAAAACTGGTAAAAGAGACAAGAAATGCCGAAAGTCAGTGATTTTCTACGGCAAAACATATATTTAATGATATTTAAGTCGTTAAACTAAAGAACTGACAGTTATGTGAATCAGAACACTAAAAAGAAAAACGCGATAAAATAAAACAATGAATATTTGAATGAACAACAGTAATGTGTTCACATTTCTATGTTTATACCCAACCATTGAATTGTAGAGGCAAAATGACCTAAACTGGAAGAACTATTTTTGATGACGACCTTAACCAACTCAGATCAATTGAAACTGATGCTAAATATTACATCCTTTTGACTATTTCTGCCAACTTACTATGTAACAGGATTTTATCATTTACGAGTTACAATGCCCTTTTCTTTTTTAATAGGTGTGGTGAACGTTCTACTGGATGGATTAATTCAAAGCTGAACCCCGTTGGAATATTGAACAGAGAAAAGCAAGTCTAAATTTTAAATGCTGCAACGTAGTTACATGAATGCTACAGTTTTGTATATTCCCAAATGGAAAAAAAAAAACTGTCCTTTTATATGCGATAGATTTCTTAATTACTGAAGAATATGATAATTTTTTTTCTAATTTTTTTATGGATGTCTATGGCTTTAACGTCATAAGTAAACCAAACCGTTTCAATTTAAAAATAGAAATCTGCTGTTGCATCATTTCAGTTGCATAGAATTTATCTTCTCACTATCAAGTCCAATATAATATTTTATTCTGAACATCTTATATTATTCAGAATAAGAGAATACAATAGCGGAAATAGTGATAATCATGCTTTTCTTATAGTTACATGGTTCACAACAGTGAACCATTTCCAATAAGACTCCAGAATGGGCGATAAACTAGGTTCAATAGAAACCTAGAAATATCACATATTATCTGTAATAGCAGATTTAATACCACAAATCAACCTTGTTATTTTTTCCTTAAAAGAAATAAAGATTATACTGATATAAATTAAGGAAATTTTGTTGAGATTTTTATCATGAATTGCCTTGAACTGGTAATCAAGACCAGGTCGAAAATCTGATCTGAGGTGATGTTGTTCCAATCCGTTTGTAGTATTTCCCAATGTCAGGTCTGGTTTTAATCATTTGGTTATTTGCTACTATAGTGCTCACCATCATAACCGATGTCGTCGTCGTCGTCATCGTCATCATCACCATCACCATCACTACAACTATCATTACTAACGCCACCTCCACACCACACCCCCATCATCATCACCGCCATTATCACATCTATTCAAGGAAAATAGTTTCACATTGTTAGAGGTTGAACCTAAAAGTTCATAGGGTGGCTATGAAGAAGTTAGGGAAGACCTGTGAAATCTTGCATGCATTAATTTCAGCTCTTCTTATTGATAAATGCATTGTTTCTTTCCATGTAATCTGGCATCTGACAGTTTGAAAAGAAACTTCAGAAGTAACTATTTATGGCTTCTCTAGAAAACGGACAAAATGCGGCAAGTAACTGCAGAAAAAGCGAGTCTGTGGATCGTAGCAAGGACGTTCATGCTGACATGATTGCTAGATTAGAGAATAACACTCCGTCTTTATCATCAGTGCAAAAGTAGACCATTGAATTTAGAAGGAAAGAGATGAGTGTTGAAGCCGACCCAAGATCTGGACATCTTGTACCTGCCACTAACGACGAAAACATTGATTGTGTTCACCACATGGGAATGGATGACATACGATTGATTATAATTCAAATAGCCAATATTATTAGCATATTCCGTGTGAGATTTGAGAACATTCTGCTCATTGAACTTGGCATGATTAAGGCCTTCTGTTCGGTTGGTGCCATAACTGAACACATCACGGAAGAAGCTGACGTTGTATAAGTCAAATTCAATTAGTTTCCTTAAACATTTCCTATCACTGAACGAGTGTTGGCTTCATCGCTTTGAAACATAAAGAGACAGTTCATGCATTGCAAACAACTCTTCTCACCTGCTCCAAAGAAGGCCAAGAATGTTTCATTTCCAATGAAGGTGATGGCTTTAGTTTTTTGGGTCACAAGAAGGCATAGTGTTTATCTTCAAAAGGGCCATATCATCAATGTAGTGTAACATGCCGTATTTTTGAGACAGTTACGAAAGACTATCAAAGTCAAATACCCCAAAACGGGCATCTGACCTGCGGTATGTCGTTTTGACGAATAGAATGTCATCTTCTTCACCAATGGAATCCTTAAACCGCAAATCTAATGTTTAAAAATAAATCTAATTTTGGTTATTTTCCATTACAGTATCTTGATGTACCTATGAACTTTTCAAGTTCAGCCCACCTCAGCAACATTGTTTACTAGAAATAGTTGTTAATAACACAATTTCTCACGCTTTAAGCCTATCTCAAGACGAAAACGCCAGCAATCCATTTGTTACAGGGAAGAGAGTCGATTAGCAGATTCGTTAAATTGTCAGATAAAACAAGCTGTGATATTTGTTCCAAATCTCTGTGCTCTGAATTCAAATACAGTTCCAGTTTTTATACTGCTCTTTTTCACTACGGTAGTTTTTACCTGAGTGATCCTCTTGATAAAGAACAAGCGTCTGTGCTCGTTATTATGTGGGCAGTTTAAATCATTAGCGAAAGCATGCTGCGTACTTACCTTAATGTCAAGTCATCATCGTCTGCAAATGACGGCTGTAGATTTTAATATTGTTTACATTAATTACTGCTCTTATTTTGGTGATACGATTTTTGTTATAACTTTTGTGACTATCATTTGGGGTTGATATTGCACCAGCTTTAGTCTTTGACTTACCTCCTTGTCTTCTTGATCATTTCAGTTTTGATATAGACAATAGCAACGGGAATATTAATAATATTATCGTTGTTATTGTCAGTGTTCTTCACATTTTATAGCCATTGTTTCTGAGATAATGAAAGCTCCTGATAATAATAATTTTGTTTAGGAGCAGGTCAGGTATGACTGCTTAAAACCTATAATCAAACCTATTCCTTCCATGACCACTTGACCGTCTCTCATGTATATCTTAGACAACATATCTTATTACTCTATCACATTTCAAGATGGCAGGAGATTTGTCTCCTGTTTTAGCAGATCAAATACCACAACGAGATTATTGTAGAATTTTGCTTTGGGTCATTTCTGACTGAACAGAACTTTGATTACATGTACATTATTTTCGGGGGTGCTACTGATTTTCTGACAGAACAATTAGACAAATGACGAAAGGAAAGACGATGATGTTTGTGCCTAGTAATACTCATGAGATACTTTAGTAACTAGACTGATGTCATACTATTTGTCTCTTTCCTTCTTTGAACTTCGTTGTCAGTGGTGCTTACTGCATCTACTGTAAACAGGAGAGCAATTAGCCTTTGTTTTCTACGTACGCCAACAAACACAACCAGTTTTATTTTCATTCGGGAAAAATATTATTAAAAACATTCAACAGAACCATCCTTCCTCGTAGCGAAATCCGCTGTTAAAGATCCTTAAGCATTTCTCTAAAGAATAACAAACTGAATTATATTTTTTTCTAAATTCTTGCTTTTTGTTCACTATTGCTTCAAAGAAAACTGAAATCAAAAGAAACATGTGCAGTCTGTTGAACAACAAAAACAACAAAATCAACAACAAAACAATAGCTGCAGCAGTAATAGCAAAAATATTATTTACAAAAATGCTTTCTTATATTGACTTGAAAAGAATCAAAATGGCCGAGTGGATAAGGCATTGAATGTATTGATAAGGAATTCAATGTATTTAGTTACTATTCACCACATGCGTTCCTGAGTAAAAGTCACTTAACTCATCTAACTGTTAAGAATATTCACTAAATCGCCTGAAAACATATGTAGAAGATTTGTGGTAATAAGATTGACTGGCATGATACCCTGACAGAAACTGTTTCACAAGCGATGGGTATAAACATCCTTATTAGGAGCTAGACCCTTTAGCTCGAAGAACATTTGTCATTCCATATCTTATGTACCAACTTTATTTGAAAAGAGAAACTGCGTCGCACATGATTCATTTAACTGCATTACCGGTGTTGAACAAAATTATTACCAATGTTGAAAATATTAATTCAAGAAAAATTGTAGTAGTTAAGATAGATCTCAGTACCTAATGATTAATATCAAATCTGATAAGATGGAAGTCAATTCCTGTGAAATTTGCACGCAGAAAATAAAGGGACGAGATTTTTTGAGTTCAGTATTGATAACTTTAGTGGGAAAGGGCTAGTTAATTAAATCAGCAGCAGTATTTTACAAGTACATTATTTCCTTGATCCCACAAGAGGATGAAAGTCAAAGTTGATCTCAGCGGTGTTTGAATTAAGAACCTGAATATAGCAAGGCATTCTCGTCGGCACACCCAGTAATTCTGTTAACCCACCACCTTAAACTATATATAGGTTAAAATGATTTTGTATTTCTAAACACAAGCTGAGAGGCGGGTTAACTCGATTAAATTAGCCCAGTACCAGACTAGCACATATTTTATCGTCTAGGTTACATAAACGCAACACTAAGCAGGGTTTGAAATAAATAGCGATAGAGTTTACAGTAGCTGCATCATTACTGATGCGGTAGGTATCATTGTTGAAGCAAGAATGGTTTCAAATTTTGGCACACGACCAGCAGTGTTGAGGAGCGAGGGAAGTCGATTACATCGACCCCATTACTTAACTAGTACTTATTTTATAGACCCTGAAATGATATCGGCATCATTTAACACGAGAACTAAATGCTGCTGAATCCGACGTGCCATCGAATATTGTTGAAATAATAATGATCCTTTCTACTAAGGATAAAAGGCCTGAAATTTGTAGGGAGTGGACTTCGTCAACTACATCGACCCTAGTGTTTCACTGGTATTAATTTATCGACCGCAAAAGAATGAAAGGGAAAGTCGTCCTAGTCGGTATTTGAACTTGGAACGTAGCGACAGACGAAATACCGCTAAGCATATCACCCGACGTACTAACGATTCTGCAAGCTCGCCGTCTTTGAAATAATGATAATAATAATAATAATAATAATAATAATAATAATAATAATAATAATAATAATAATAATAATAACTATTATTATTATTATTATTGAGTGAGGGTTCAGTGCATGCCATCAAAGTGACACTGGGGTAAAATATACGAAGCCCAGTATACCCATCATGACTACCCGCCTGATAAGGGTACACTAGGCACATGCATCACAACCATATGTACACGACATGGTGATCTCATATCAAGATAAACTGAACATGACCTTGCAGGTGGAGCCCAGTTAGAATTTTCTTCTGGTTGAGTAACCCATCCCGTTCAAAGGGTCCCTGAATAAGGGTTGTTTAAGGATGTTGAACGAAACACCCATGTTTCCAGAGGTGAATTATTCAAACCCCAAAGAATCCCTCTCAACACATAGCTATGATGCTCCCCCTATGATACTCAGAGATGCACATATCATCAACCACTAATTGGTTAAGGTCAAACAACTGACAAGCAAATCTGTGGTATTGAGCAGAATATTTGCTGTAGCCCATCTTTTATACCAAGACAAAACAATGTACATGATAACACGTTCAACCAGTTAAGATCAGAAGCCATGAGAGTCACTGCCTGGTACTGCATCAGGGCATTTATTATTATTATTATTATTATTATTATTATTATTATTATTATTATTATTATTATTATTATTATTATTATTATTATTATTATTATTATTATTATTATTATTATTATTATTATTATTATTATTATTATTATTGCTGTTGTTGTTGTTGTTATTATTATTATTATTATTATTATTATTAATATTATTATTATTATTATTATTATTATTATTATTATTATTGCTGTTGTTGTTGTTGTTGTTATTATTATTATTATTATTATTGTTGTTGTTATTATTATTATTATTATTACTATTATCATTATTATTATTATTATTATATTAAAAATCTGAGCAAACATTAGTAGTAATTGGTGTTGAAAGATGAAAAAAGCAAACAAAACACAAACGAATATATCAAATATAGATTTCTAGCATAGTCTCAAATTCAGTTATACATATATATATATATTTTTTTTTTTCAGCTGAAGTATCGATTCAAGCCGATCCAGTATATGACCGTGGGATTTGATCTTAGAACGATGTAAGTAAATGGGGCGTACCTAAACATAATAAAGCATACTGTCATACTTGCCGACATTTCTGCCCGTCAACCACCCTCAGGACAACAGATGTAAAATGTACAAAATAAAATTTTAAAAAAATATTTTGTTTTTAACGATAAGAAAAAAAATATCATTTCATATTTCTTATCCCGGAAAAAAAAATGTAATTTAGCTTTCTTTCCTAACAAACCATTATTGTATGACAATAAAAAATTAGGGCGAATTTATTTATTGCTTTCCTATTTTTCATGCTTTCATTATTTATTTCGCGGTGCAAGTGACGATAGTGACAACGGGGGTGGTTGTTGAAGGTGTTTTGTTGTTATAAATGTACGTATGTATGCAAGTGTATATGTATGTATGTATGTACGTATGCAAGTGTATATGTATGTATGTATGTATGCAAGTGTATATGTATGTATGTATGTATGTATGTATGTATGTAAGTGTATATGTATGTATGTATGTATGTACGTATGTGCGTATGTATGTATGTATGCATGTATGTATGTATGTATGTAGATATGCATGTATGCATGCATGCATGTATGTATGTATGTATGTATGTATGTATGTATGTATGTATGCATGTATGCATGCATGCATGTATGTATGTATGTACGTATGTATGTATGTATGTGTGTATGTATGTGTGTATGTATGTATTTATGTATGTGAGTGTGTACGTATTATGAGAGTGTATGTGTGTATGTACACACAAACATACGAATATAAATCAATAGAACATGTGACCCGACACAATTTTTCGAATGTATATTGATGAAAAGTAGCGACAGAGAAAGTAACGTTTGTTGGAGTTACTAAAAAAATATCCTTCTGTTTGCAAGTCTGCGTGATTGTCTGATTGCCTGCCCGTGCTTTCATGAATACGTATGCAAGTATATAGGAAGAGAATGACTGAAACAGTGTAAGAGAGAGAGAGAGAGAGAGAGAGAGAGAGAGAAAGAGAAAGAGTGGGAGACAGTGGGAGAGAGAGAAAAGCGCGCGCGCGCGCGTGTGTGTGTGTTGGGGTGAGAAGGGTAAAATATAATTACATGTTTTGAAATAAAGGCTGAAATTCAGATAAATACAGAAATTGATAGGCTTTCAGGAACTGAAGGGACCAGTGAATATTCTTGCACATGCATTTATATGAAAGCGCACATATGCGTTAGTTTGTATGTCCTTGTGTCTGTGCGAGTATTTTTGCCTGTGTACATCTTTATATATAAAAGTGAAGTTGTGTGTCTGTCTCCTACGATTTAGATTCCTAACTACTCCCACATTTTGCGATGCAGTGTAACCAAAAGCGGGTATCTTATAGTTGTGATTCATATCGAGCCCTTCTGGGTATTAGTACGCATCTACGATGAGTCTACGATTTTAAAAAAATTACCATCATTTTTTCCCATTTTTAATGCATTTTTTTGCTATTATATAAGGGAAGTAACTCTCTAAAAATGTATTATTAAATCTCAGAACGTAAAAAGCTACAGTAACACCCCCCTTTGTGGTTAGCCATATTGAGATGGCTATTATACTTACATCTCTAAAAATGCTTATATAGTTCTTTCCCTTACAAACTCGAGCAACGCCGGGCGATACTGCTAGTATACCATAAATAATAAATTAGGACTCATGAATCCAGTTTTTACCTTTGACTTCTGAGAGGAAGTTATCCCCTGACAAGAGATCTGGTCTGTAATCTTGAAACAGAATGGTTTCAGCTTAATGAATTTATAAGATAGAGGGTGGTGATAGACTGGGTGAGGAATTTCCTCTTTGCTAATTAATACCTTTAGGTCATGACAAGCCTGTATTGAATGCATTGAAACTCTAAACATTGGACTCTAAACAAGGACGGTTTTCGACTTAAATGACAATGAATATCTGCAAGAAAGGGAAAATAGGTTGTAAGAACTTTCAAATATTTCTCCAGTGACGTTGACTGTGTAGAGAAACAGAAATATCTTCAACAGTGTATAGAAACTATAGTGCAACCTCAGTTTTGTCAAGATCTTAACTACCCGCTTTAAGACACAAAATAGATCAAAACGAAAATATATTTTGATAGAAATTGTTAAGTAAATGAAAGAGAAGGTGCAGGAGTGGATATGTGGTAAGTAGCTTGCTTACCAGCCACATGGCACCTTCGGCAAGTGTCTTCTACTATAGCTTCGGGGGGACCAAAGCCTTGTGAGTGGATTCGGTAGACGGAAACTGAAAGAAGCCCGTCGTATATATGTATATATATATATATATATATATATATATATTATATATATATATATATATATATATATATATATATATATATATATATATCTTTATATGTATGTATGTATGTATGTATGTATGTATGTATGTATGTGTGTGTAGATGTTTTTGTGTCGGTGTTTGTCCCCCCAACATCGCTTGACAACCGATGCTGGTGTGTTTATGTCCATGTAACTTAGCGATTCGGCAAAAGAGACCGATAGAATAAGTACTAGGTTTACAAAGTCCTGGGGTCAATATGCTCGACTAAAGGTGGTGCTCCAGCATGGCCGCAGTCATATGACTGAAACAAGTCAAAGAGAAAAGAATAAAGAGTAAAGAGAAGGTATTCCAGGCAAAAACTGCAAAAAAAAAAGAAAAGAAAAATTGAAAAAAATGTGTGTATTTCGACAGGTTGGGATCCACTGTTCTAGAATATCTTTATAGCTAAATTTATACTGAGTATATATTTGTTCATCTCAGCATATATTATTGCAAAAGCACCTTAGAAAATTGATGACAAATTTGGTGATACTCTTCGGTAACTCTGCTTTGATTTCGAACGCAAGGCTCTGTGTATTTTTTCTATTCAAATATAAATCTAAAAATTATATAGAAATAAAAAGTGTTAGCTTCTATAGCCTAGCTAACTTTAAGCAACGTGCTGGACTACAAAACACTAACGATAAATGAGGCGGTACACCAATTTCCAAGCTGTGGCTGTATCCATCTTCCATGCTCTCACTGAGCCAAGCTACCGGTTGTACACACATACAGAAACAGACTAGAGAATGGGGAGCGTTGAAGAGTTGATTAATCTTTTCCCATTTCATACACGTAATCAATCATTCATCATCATCATCATTGTTCGACCGTGGTCGAGACAATGGAATTTACTATGCTACGCCAGACTTCACGGTCCATCATGGCATTACGGAGGTCCTGTTGCTGGATGCTTGTATCCCTGGAGATTATATCAGGGTAGGAGAGAGTGCGCCCTCTGGTACTGCGAGTAGATGGCTTCCAGAGGAGAAGAGTAGAAATTATCTCTTTTTCAGCTCTACAACAATGTCCAGCAAACTGGACTCTCCTACCTTTCACAAGAGATGACACAGGTGGTAGTTTCCCATATATTTGCATTTGCATCAATCCTTACCAGTATACATAGTGAGCTCTTCAATTCGTAAGCGGCATAGTATATATGTAACATTCGATAGGTTGATAACACGTAGACAGTCTATTGACTACATGTACCAACGAGGTTTACTCGGTCAGAGCTGACCTGGGAATACACAGGAACATGGTCATGGCAATTTTCATTTACTCATTTCTTAAACTAATTTCATTTGTCTCGTCTAACTGCAGAAGATTTCACGGAATCTATATATTCTTTTCTACTCTAGGCACAAAGCCCGATATTTTGGTGTAGGGGGGCAGTCGATTAGATCGACCTCAGCACGCAACTGGTACTTAGTTTATCGTCACCGACAGGATGAAAGGAAAAGACGACCTTGGCGGAATTTGAACTCAGAACGTTAAAGACAGACGAAATACCTATTTCTTTACTAGCCACAAGGGGCTAAACACAGAGAGGACAAACAAGAACAGACAAAAGTCGATTATATCGACCCAGTGCGTAACTGGTACGTAATTTATCGACCCCGAAAGGATGAAAGGCAAAGTCGACCTCAGCAGAATTTGAACTCAGAACGCAGCGGCAGACGAAATACCGCTGAGCATTTCGCTCGGCGTGTTAAAGTTTCTTCCAGCTCGCAGCCTTCACGGAATCTATATATTAAACAACCCCTACGTTCGATAGCGTATGAGTTACTATTAAGAAATACAGGGGTTGGACAAAATAATGGAAACGCCTAGCATAATAGCATCATAATTTTGAAATATCTATAAAACCATCAAAAGCTTATTTATTTTCATGGTTTATGGTTTATTATTAGTGTTGCTTAATATGTTTTGTTAAAATTGCTGTTTCTTTTCAGATATCATCAGAAAAAGGTAATTAAAATTCATTAAAATGACAGATCTGTTGGACTTTCAAAGAGTTCAAATTGTTGGTGCTCGTATAGCGGGCGCTAGCGTGACGAAAACAGCCGAAATGTTTGGTGTATCAAGAAGTACTGTCTCGAAAGTAATGACAGCCTTTGAGAAAGAGAGAAAAACCTCCTCATCGAAACAAAACTCCGGAAGCAAACAACAGCTTTCAGATAGGGAACGTCAGACTCTTACAGGAATTGTTAGAAAGTATCACAAAAGTATAGCTCCCAAATTTACTGCAGAGTTTAATGACCACCTCGAGAACCTAGTTTCCACAAAAATTGTTCACCGGGAGTTGCACAAAATCCGGATTTTACAGGAGGGCTGCATCAGAAAACCACCACTTTAAAAAAAAAAACGTTGCAAAGCGTTTAGACTGGAGTAAAAACCTACAGAATTGGTCTCTAGAGCAGTGGAAGAATGTTATTTTCTCGGAGGAGTCATACTTTACCTTAGGTCCGACCACCGGCAGAGTTTACGTGTGGAGACAACCAAAAGAAGCATTTGACCCAGACAGCCTTCTCCAACTGTTAAACATAGAAGAGGATCTGTGATGATCTGGGGGCTATATCTTGGAAATTCGCCGGCCCAATGATTTCCCTTCATAGCAGAATTAATATTCAAAACTATTTAAGTATTTTATCTGATCAAATTCATTCTTTGTTTGCGGGATTGTTTCCGAAGGGAAACGCAATCTTTCAGGATGATAATGCACCAATTCACACAACTAAAGTTGTTACTGAATGACACGAAGATCATTATAGTAAAGTCGAACATCTTATCCGGCCACCACAGTCCCCAGATCTCAATATTATTGGACATTTATGGTGCATTTTAGAAAAAAAAGTAAAGAGTCCATATCCTCCACCATCATCACTACAAGAACTAGTGACTGTTTTAGCTGAAGAATGGGTAAAATTTCCTTTGGAAACAATTCAAACATTGTACGAGTCCATACCTCATAGAATTCAAGCTTTAATTACTGGTGGTAATTAATTGACCAGTGTACATGTCAATGAGCATGTAAATACTTATTTCAGTGTATAGATAATTGGATATAAAGAGTTTGAAAATAAGAGCGTGCATAATAATTTTGTGTTATAACATATATTGCGTTTCTGCATGTGTACGTATGACTATATTCTATTTATATATTGATGACAGCAGTGTTTATATATATGTATAGTTAGAGATGTGTGCAAATTATGTTATACACACACAAACACACACAAACAAAATCGTTATGCACACACAAACACATTATTTATTTAGTAATCCAATTATTATTTTGGAGTGTCTTCGGTCAGAGAACCATTTTTTTAAACATTGGCTCTATTCTGTAATGAACCGAGGCTGGTTCTTTGCACATTTATAAAATAACATAGTGTTCATTTTATATTCTCAACTGCCATGGCTTCTCCTGTTCAAAGAAGAGTCTGTGTTTGTTTCCGATCTCTGAAATTGCTCGATGTCATTAAGTTGCTTATTTCCCCGATTTGTGAGCTCAATTCTTTATCTCATAAGGATTCTTCCATTTCGAGGAATAATGATTTTGTAAATAATGGCATTCATTTGTGGGACAAATTCAACGTATATTGCTTACGTTATTCAAGTAAGTTTGTAATATCTTGCATAGAGAAAGGCGGTGAGCTGTCAGAAATGTTAGCACGCCAGGTGAAAAGTTTAGCGGTATTTCGCCTGCCGCTACGTTCTGAGTTCAAATTCCGCCGAGGTCGACTTTGTCTTTCATCCTTTCAGGGTCGATTAAATAAGTACCAGTTACGCACTGGGGTCGATATAATCGACTTAATCCGTTTGTCTGCCCTTGTTTGTTATCGTAAAAGTGAAGTGTCTTGCTCAAGAGCACAACACACAATCCCGTCCGGAATCGTGACTGTGAGCCCGACGCTCTAACCGCGCGCGTGTGTGTTTATGTGTGTGTGTGTGTGTGTGTGTGTGTGTGTGTGTGTATGTGTGTGTGTGTGTGTATGTGTGTGTGTCAGTGTAATTATGATCGTGGTTCTGTAACTTCTGCAATCATTTTTGATCTAGCACGCTAGACTTTTGCGCTATGATTATTATACTGCTATCAAAATTGCAATAATGGGAAAATAAATAAAATGAATGTTATGTTAAGCGTAAATTACCGTTATTTTGGATGAGAACAATAGCAACTAGGTGGACAAGTAGCTCCAAAACCAATAAAACACAAAACAAAAATGTAAAGTGAATATTATTAATTTTATGTTTTCCAAAATAGCTTTGACGTCTTCTTTTACGCTTATGTTGCATGTCCGTATCTCGTTTTAAAAACCAGCAGTAGTCCATCTGCATGTTTGGTGTAGGTCTGACACTGTAGCGGCTTTCTAGCTCTTTGATTTCTTGATGAAATCGTTCACCATGCTCATCGCTTACATCACCCATATTGAGTGGAAAAATGTCAAGATGAGAGCGAAAAAAATGAATTTTTAGCAACATTCTTGCCCCAAGTTGCTTATAAGCTTTCAAAAACTCGTTCACAATTGCGACATAGTTATTCATTTCCCCAAAAAATTTTTACCAGAGAAACTAACTTTTCCCAAGCAGTTTTCTCTACTGAGCTTAAATTTTCTTGAAACAGCTCATCATAAATTAGTGTGCGAAATTCTGGTTCATTTAAAACACCAGCTTTGATATTAGCTTCACCCTTGCTAGAAAGAAATCATTCAGTGAGATATTTGAATCCTTCACCGTCTTTATTCTTGGCCTTAAACAAATTCTTAAACAAGCCAAGTTTAACGTGTTAGAGAAGAAAGTAAATTTTCTGAGCGTCAACTAAAGGGATATATTTAACGCTGTATCTCCCTGGAGTGAAATCACTTCTATTTGGCCACCCTTTTTGATCATAATGATGCTTGTCATCACTGCTGTTTCAAAGGCACAAAAAACACTGATGCTTTGTATACCCCATTTGCAACCCAAGAAGCAAACCAATAACTTTCAAGTCCCCGCATATATTCCACTTGTGCTCAGAATATTTAATTAAGTGCAAAATTTTATCCGTTGATTCATAAGTTTCCTTTAATCCTACAGTGTTAAATTTTCCACTATCGTAACAAAATCTGTCCGGGCGATTAACATAAACTTTTCTGCACATCATAAATAGACATAGTAGTAACCTAAATAAACACGCAAGAAAGCTTATCATTAAACTAAAATATAAAATTAATCAACAGCAAATGTTACTGTAAAACATCAAAATATATGTCTAGAAAAACAACAACAAATCATTGAAATTATTATAGAATGTACTGAAGCTATGGCTATCACGAAACAATTTTTCCATCTCTAAATTTTAAACATTGATCACTTTAATAAATAACTAAACTTACTACTAAACTACTTTTCAAATAACTTGGCTCTCTTATTTAATGTACTTTGTTTTAATAGCACTAGAAGTTATCAAGAAAAGGGGGTCTGAGTGGCTTACTATAACCTGATATCAATAGCCTACTGTGAGGAGAACTTTACAATAATTACTGCGATAGCAAAGTAAAATAAGTTCTCATCTTGTGTAGCAATTTAACAGGTAGACTACGTTTCCCTTTATCAGCGCTTGTTTTTGTTTCAGTGATGAGTATGTGAATGAAAATCGAAAGCAAATAGCCTACTACTTTGTCAATATTATCAATTAATTGGAAAATCTTGTTCTGTGAATAGCTAAAAATACTACACGTGCTGTCTAAAAACTGATGTCAAATTCGTATTCAACACCCTAAAATTATCCTAAATCAGCTGAAAATGTTCAACTATCATGACCACTTTTATTTTATTTTGCCCAGTGTTATTCATAACAGTTTGTAGACACGATCTCACGCAAACACACACACACACACACACACACACACACACACACACACACACACACACACACCTATATATGTGTGTATGTATGTATGTATGTGTTTGTGTATTTTTGTGCGTATGTGTGTGTATACATACATATATATGCGTGCTTGTGTATTTCTATGATGAACAATAATGCACATAGGTGCTGTTGTTGTTGTTGTTGATGCAGTTACCGCTGCACAAACATAGGTCATTCATGATGAAGTAGAGTTATGATCAAAATGCGTTTCAGCATTGATAGTCACAAGTTTTTAGATATATTTTTGCATATCAGGGTCATTTCCCAATGTGCCTTATTTTGTAAGAAGAACAAAGCGTAAATTGAAAGGGATTTCGCTGCTATTTATAGCAAATCAATCGCATGTACAAAGGATCCTTTGTTTGCTCCATATATATATATATTTGCTTGCGTATATGTCATATATGTCTGAATCGTGAGAAGTTATACTTACGAATTTTGTATTTGAAATATATGTCCCTTTGTATGTAGAGACATGTTAACCTGAACACAGCTTCGCGTACGTGTATGATGGTGTGTAAAAGAGAGAAATAGATATAGACAGACAGACAGACAGATAGATAGATAGATAGATAGATAGATAGATAGATAGATAGATAGAGATAGATAGATAGATAGATAGATAGATATATAGATAGATAGATAGATAGATAGATAGATAGAGAGATAGATAGAGAGAAAGAGAGAGAGAGAGAGAAATCTGTAGTATTATTTTCTCACTTTGCATTTATAAATGTGCATGCTTCTCTAAATATTTCCTACATTATGTTTACGCATGCGTAAATGCGTATGAGCTTGTATTTGTGCTTGTTTACGTGTGTCTGGGCGTGTGTGCATGTTTGTGTGTGTTTTTGTGAGAGTGCGTATGGTATGTGTGTTTAATTGTATGTATGTGTCTCACATTAAACTTTTATTCGTGATTTCTTGAACATTTGCAACATTACGTATGTGTGCGTAAATGTGCGTAAGGTCCGTGTTATCGAGTGTAAATATTTGATGTGTAAATATTTGACGTGTCTACAAGTTTCTATATGTGTGTGTAAGTATGTAGTATTCGCGACCATTTTCTCTGAAGATTCGTGTATAGATTCGTGCCTATGTGTATAGATATATGCGTTTGTGTTCGCGCGCGTTAATGTGTGTGTTTCAGTTTATAGAATAGGTGTGTTGTATTTTACTATTTGTAAATTTACATGTGTATAATTACGCACCTGTGTGGGATGAGGTGCATTGTATGTGTATGTGTTAGTGAGTGTGTGTGGTGTGTGTTTTTATTTTAAGTATTCGATAACGCTGTTCTTTAATTACGGGTCAGCCCTGGTCGAGTAGACCTGTCACCATAAGCATTCTAGCCATGATACTTTAATTGTGAATACGATAATTAATAACTATTTCCGTTTAAAGGCTGTGAGCGGGCAGAATCGTTAGCACGTCGGGCAAAATGCTTAGTGGTATTTCGCCCCTCTTTATGTTCTGAGTTAAAATTACGCCGACATCGCACTTGCCTTTCATCCTTTCTGGATCGATAAAATAACTACCTCCTGAGCACTGAGGGTAGATGTAATCAAGTATCCCCACCCCCTATAATTTTAGATAATTTCAGACCTATAGTAGTAAGTTACATCCTTCCATTTGTTGAAAACATTAAAATGAGATTTAAGAAAAAATTGGCTGCTATTTCTAACAAATCCGGCGACCAGCAGAACCTCCCTTGCGTATCCATGTTTTTGTCTATATAAGTTGCTGGAGTATAGATATCATATGTGTGATAGATATATGTGCATTTTTATTAGTCTGGATTTACGTCTCGCTGTCAGCATGACCCTCAGCGTAGCTGTGTGTATATATGTATGTACGAGTCCTTATGCATATTTGTACCGTTTCATCTCTTCAAAGATTACGTTTGTAATACAAAATGAATCTCGAATATTAAATGTATATGTACGAGTGCGTATGTACGAAAGTCTATGTCTGCATGTATGTATTGATGTATGAATTGATGTATGAATAACTGAATATATATATATATATGTCTGTGTTTATTTTCATTTGTGTGCAATATGTGAAATAGATTGTGTGTGTGTGTGAATGCTTTTGTTTATGACAAAACGTATTTCTATTAACGTTTACGTATTTATCTATTTGTGTTTTATTCGTTTTCACTTCGTCTGTTTTTATTAGTCTATATGCTTCTGTGTATGCATGAGGGTGAGTGTCTGTCTGCGTGTGCTTGTTCTTGTTCCTGCATGCGCTCTCGCTCGCGTGTGCGACTGACTTGATTGATTATACTAATAAGAAGAACCTTTTAAGTCGGATTATTGGACAGTCTCCCATGTGAAGTCGCTGTTATATGGGACGCTCCAGATCCGGGCCAATAGCGGCAACACACAACGGCACCTTGATCAAACAAACCACGTTAAATAATCGTTTGCGAAACATAATGAAAGTTATTACGACATCATAGCTGATATCCGTGGGAGGCCGTGGAGTCGTAAGGTCAGCAACTGGAATATATACATATGTATATGTGTGTTCGTGTGTGTCTGTATGTTCGTGCGTGTGTGTGTGTTTTTGTGAGAGTGCGTATGGTATGTGTGTTTAATTGTATGTATGTGTCTCACATTAAACTTTTATTCGTGATTTCTTGAACATTTGCAACATTACGTATGTGTGCGTAAATGTGCGTAAGGTCCGTGTTATCGAGTGTAAATATTTGATGTGTAAATATTTGACGTGTCTACAAGTTTCTATATGTGTGTGTAAGTATGTAGTATTCACGACCATTTTCTCTGAAGATTCGTGTATAGATTCGTGCCTCTGTGTATAGATATATGCGTTTGTGTTCGCGCGCGTTAATGTGTGTGTTTCAGTTTACAGAATAGATGTGTTGTATTTTACTATTTGTAAATTTACATGTGTATAATTACGCACCTGTGTGGGATGAGGTGCATTGTATGTGTATGTGTTAGTGAGTGTGTGTGGTGTGTGTTTTTATTTTAAGTATTCGATAACGCTGTTCTTTAATTACGGGTCAGCCCTGGTCGAGTAGACCTGTCACCATAAGCATTCTAGCCATGATACTTTAATTGTGAATACGTTAATTAATAACTATTTCCGTTTAAAGGCTGTGAGCGGGCAGAATCGTTAGCACGTCGGGCAAAATGCTTAGTGGTATTTCGCCCCTCTTTATGTTCTGAGTTCAAATTACGCCGACATCGCACTTGCCTTTCATCCTTTCTGGATCGATAAAATAACTACCTCCTGAGCACTGAGGGTAGATGTAATCAAGTATCCCCACCCCCTATAATTTCAGATAATTTCAGACCTATAGTAGTAAGTAATACATCCTTCCATTTGTTGAAAACATTAAAATGAGATTTAAGAAAAAATTGGCTGCTATTTCTAACAAATCCGGCAACCAGCAGAACCTCCCTTGCGTATCCATGTTTTTGTCTATATAAGTTGCTGGAGTATAGATATCATATGTGTGATAGATATATGTGCATTTTTATTAGTCTGGATTTACGTCTCGCTGTCAGCATGACCCTCAGCGTAGCTGTGTGTATATATGTATGTACGAGTCCTTATGCATATTTGTACCGTTTCATCTCTTCAAAGATTACGTTTGTAATACAAAATGAATCTCGAATATTAAATGTATATGTACGAGTGCGTATGTACGAAAGTCTATGTCTGCATGTATGTATTGATGTATGAATTGCTGTATGAATAACTGAATATATATATATATATATATGTCTGTGTTTATTTTCATTTGTGTGCAATATGTGAAATAGATTGTGTGTGTGTGTGAATGCTTTTGTTTATGACAAAACGTATTTCTATTAACGTTTACGTATTTATCTATTTGTGTTTTATTCGTTTTCACTTCGTCTGTTTTTATTAGTCTATATGCTTCTGTGTATGCATGAGGGTGAGTGTCTGTCTGCGTGTGCTTGTTCTTGTTCCTGCATGCGCTCTCGCTCGCGTGTGCGACTGACTTGATTGATTATACTAATAAGAAGAACCTTTTAAGTCGGATTATTGGACAGTCTCCCATGTGAAGTCGCTGTTATATGGGACGCTCCAGATCCGGGCCAATAGCGGCAACACACAACGGCACCTTGATCAAACAAACCACGTTAAATAATCGTTTGCGAAACATAATGAAAGTTATTACGACATCATAGCTGATATCCGTGGGAGGCCGTGGAGTCGTAAGGTCAGCAACTGGAATATATACATATGTATATGTGTGTTCGTGTGTGTCTGTATGTTCGTGCGTGTGTGTGTGTTTGTGTGTGTGTGTATGTGTGTAAACACAAAAGGTGGACATGTACACAAGTAAACAAATATTAATACAAATATAATTTCGAGAACAAAAAAAATCGTAACTTCACATAGAATGTAAAAAAAAGGCAAAATAATAAAATATAAGTTCTTCATCACAAAAGAGACAACAACAGTAATTATCTGAATAATAAAGTGCAGCTACGCAGAACGAGGGGTGAACTGTTAGATATCAGAGAATTCACGATACAGATTATATTTCCGAACTAGATTATGTTGTTCGTACACGTAGCTAATGCTGTCGGGAAAGACATAAGTAACACATCTGCCAAACTTATCGCTTTAAATATAGGAACTTCATAAAAGATTGCTCGAACGAGCTGGATGATTTACCGAAAAATAGCATTTGCTTTTATGCGTGGAATCCTGTATGATATTTTAATTTTATTTCAGTGGAATAAAAATGGTGGCGGTGGCATTGCTGCTTTTAGTGAGCTGATATTCACACACGTCACATGAAATTTCCGTTCACGAAATTGAAACAAAATAATTCAAGGAAAAGAAAAAAGAAAGAAAGAAAAATTCAAATTTGTTGCAAACCTAATTCCTTTTTAACTTTTCTCTATAGTGGACGAACAGCAATGACCACATAAGAAAAATATATCAGATAAGTAAAAGAAAAAAATATTCCTCGTATTTTATAAGGAGAACAAATGGGACGTACTGCTACTATCATCTAGACGAGCTTACGCAGATATTTTAAACCCCTTACACGCCAGCATTTTCGGTCCTGCATTAATTGAGGAAGGTTTTCAGAGAGGCATCAAGTGTCACTGGTGAGACGATCTACATACATTATATTCGGAGGACCAGCTTGAGTACGGCCATACTTTGGTATCCATAGCAGTAGGTCAGTTACCAGCTCTTGTTTAGTTCATCAGAAATGTCCCACAAAGCGCAACTGTCTTTCTCTTATGATGATAGAAACAGACAGGACATACTGACACTCATATCTTTATATCAGATATTTACCATTTAAGCAATGTGTTGACTTCTGTTGAGTTACATCGAACACAACTATAGAAACCTTATATATACAGTGAATTATAGTACTGCGTGGTATTGTTCTATCACTATTTCTTTCATATTGATAACAACTGAGATCACTTCCCCGCACAAGAACACTCTTGATTCAATCACTTAATGACCTTTAAATCACCAAAAAGTACTAGGAAATTTTGTTTCGGACTCTCAGCCTTAGGTTTGGTGAAGAAAGGCATTATAAAACAGAACACACTACTTAATCTTATCGTCCTTTGAAGACTGGGAGATAAAACTGTCCTCGGTGAAATTTCATCCACAACGTTACTTGTAAGAATTAAATTCACAAGTGACGCAGTCTACCTAAATGATGTGAAATATCTATAAAGCTATATTCGAAGAACGAGGAATTGTATAAGCATACCAAAAGCACAGAATGAACATTTTTGTAAAGAGAAGGGAATAGTCAATTGAAATTATCCAATTAATTAGCAGTTACTTATTTTATTTACTTTAAAGGTATAAAAAGAAACTTCGTTGCTTTAAAATATCGATAGTAATCAAAGGATAAAACAAACATAATAAAAACACAAAAACAAAAAGAAAGAATATTCATCTGTGGTGTCGTTCAACCATATTTAAGAAACAACATAGACTATAAAATAAATATTTGGCTTTATTACACTGATATAAGGGCCTAGGTCTCATATTTTAACTGTAATGTTATATATTCATAACAGTAACTTTATTTAGCGCAAGATTTCATATGCTTCGGAAAGTCTTGTAGAATATATTTCTACACAAATTGTATTTTATTGACCTGAAAGAAAATAGTTTCAGAAGACAGAGTAGGATCATTGGACTTTGAACTCAAAGTTTAGTGGGATGTAATTAAATATTGTGAAGATATCATAATGGTTTCAAATTTTGGTAGAAGGATAGCAAATTCGACCCCATTGTTCAACTGTAATTTTTTTATCGACCTTCAAAGGATAAAAGACAAAGTCGACCTCGGTGGAATTTGAACTCAGAACATAAAGCTGGACGAAATATTGCTAAATATTTTGTCCAGCGTTCTAATGATTGTGCCAGCTCACTGCTTTATATAATAAGGATAATAATGTTCTCGATTTTAGCTGTATAATTTTAAGGAAAACTTATTGTCAATTCGTTCGATATAGTACTTGCATATTAGGTATTTTATGGACCACGTTAGAGATGAATTAAATGTTGTTGTCTTGTAATGTCCTTGGGTCATTGAAGGGTAACATTACCTGGGATTTGAAATACAAGTTCTTCTATAAAGTAAATATTCGGTGACCTACATCATCATGATTTCAGATATTATGCAAAGCAGTTTCACTTTTGAATACACCGCATGCGTCTATTTAGGTGGACACATTAGTAAATGTAGTTATATATACACACACACACAAAGACATACAATATATATACTATGCCTTGCCTTAATGTTTGTTGTCCTCTTTAACAATTACCAAAGGTCCAATCTTCTCCATGGAGGATACGCACCTAATGATATAATAGATTGGGATTCAAGGAACCACAACATTTTAATGCCTTACATCAGGTATCTGCAAGATGTAGCCGATGGAAGTCTTCAAAGAACGTCTAGACAGGTTTTATCTGCAATTCCGGATGAACCCACATCGCAGCAGAGGAACAAAGAAGAGCGGCAACGTCCAACTCGCCCCTTCACCAAAAGCAGTACTGGAAAAATCCCCGAACGCGGTAAAAGCGGTGCACTAGCACGACCTCAGAGTCTGGCTGAAACCCATAAAAGATAAAAGATATTTATGAGTGGCTGAGTGGTAAGTAGCTTGCTAACCAACCACATTGTTCCGGGTTCAGTCCCACTGCGTGACATCTTGGGCAAGTGTCTTCTGCTATAGCCTCGGGCCGACCAAAGCCTTGTGAGTGGATTTGGTAGACGGAAACTGAAAGAAGCCTGTCGTATATATGTATATATAAGTGTGTGTTTGTGTGTCTGTGTTTGTCCTCCTAGCATTGCTTGACAACCGATGCTGGTGTGTTTATGTACCCGTCACTTAGCGGTTCGGCAAAAGAGACCGATAGAATAAGTACTGGGCTTACAAAGAATATGTCTCGGGGTCGATTTGCTCGACTAAAGGCGGTGCTCCAGCATGGCCGCAGTCAACTGACTGAAACAAGTAAAAGAGTAAAAGAGTATATGGTTAAAGAGATAACGTGCTTGACACGTGTGCTAGGTCTTGCTTACCGTTTTGTTCGAACATAGTGGTCCTGAGGCTAAACACTAAGATCAATACTTCTGTAGGTTTAACTTGTAACGGAGGACATTTCGAGTGCTTGTGTTTATATAATTTGTTTCAGAAGTGTGTCAACGTATCTTGAACTCGGGGCGTTTGAATATACACCGTCATACTCAGAAAGATTGTAACTGAATCTTACAATTCTACGTTTATTGAGTAAACGTCTTTATGTTGACCTATGCTTCGTTGATAAGTTCCGAAAGTACCAACACACGCCTCTTGTTGTCACCGTGCCAACTAATAAGAGTCAGCCATGATCGTTAAATATTTTGAATAAATTCATAATTTGCTAAAATTATTTCCCTTATACTTTCTGAGTCGCTAATGACTGCTATTAGACATCATCTTCTTTCCCCAAATAAAAGAGAAAAAACTAAATTCATTAAGAATTTTTGGCGAACGTCATTCAGTACATACGTATATACTTCATTTATTTCAGTCTATGACACTGATATATTTGAGTTATTTCCCTTCCCTTATTTTCTGTTTTTGATAATACATATTTTAATGTTTGCATACTAACAAATTACTGTCTGCGCTCATTATGGAAATTTCAATCAGAACGTCTGCGTTTGATGTGTAATATTTTTTCCTTCATATATATATTTCCTGCTTTTGTTTTCTAACATTAACTCTAATACAGCAGTAGGAACTACATACAAATCATCGTCACTCAGGATAATTGTCTGATTGCACATAATTAATCAGAAGAAAAAAGGGTTTTATTGGAAAATATAAATATATGTAAGCTCCATTAATATGTTATTTTTTTGCCAACGTGAAAGGAATGTATACATACATGCATATGCGTGTGTGCATATATATATATATACTTATTAGTATATATGTATGTTTAATCTATGTGTGCGTGTGTTATACAGGCACTCACACATATATGTACATGTATATGCACACACACACACACACACACACGCACACATATATGAATGTATATATTAATGTACGTACACGCACATATATAAATATATACACACTCAATGATGTATATCATGGTATTCTAACTTTTGCGAGAGAGAAATGAAAAATAATTTTCCTTGTGTTAGTTTGGATAATTCAGCCGGATACATATATGTGAAAAGTTACCGAAGCTGTTTGGAATAGTTTAGAGGAGCAATTAGCTTCATCTTATGCCGTGTACTAGATATTTAATACATGGGTGAGACTACACGCTGGTGTACATATTTTGTACATAGATGCATGCATACAGAACATATAAAGCCAATTCGTATCTTTAATGAAAGGCGTACATTTAATGCAGATGTGGAGAAACTTTGGTGTAGGTTGCTAATGGGAAAATCAAAAGCACGAGTGCTCAAAAACTTAACAAATCTTTAATTTTATTAATTTAGAAATACTTAATGTATACTATTTAATAATCGTTATCATCTTAAGATTAAAATCTATGAAACCTTTATTAGGAGGTCACTGCAGATTTGAATGCGGAGAAAGTTTTGCATGAGGAAGGGGTTCAGCATCTCTAGTTTGGCGAGAAGACTAAATTTTAGTCTTGTCTTACTAAAAAAATATGCTGTAGTAAATAGGCTTTAATGCAGCTCGGAATACCAGACTTGCTTCCTTTTAACGGACTGTATTGTTATTGGTGGAAAACAGCCATTTCCAGTTACAACATTAGAAGTACCCATCAGTCGTGGGTATTACTATTAAAATCTTCTGTATAGATCGCACTAAAATTGAGTTCATTACTAATCCTTTCAGAATCGTTGAAATAAAGCACCATTGAAATAAAGGAGCCAATATATTTAATCCTACCTCTTCATACCAAAATATCGAGTCTCCCTATGTAAGAAATTTATGTTAGTAAGAATGTCTTAGGGAAATGGATTAACAAAATCGTAAAAGTGTTGTACAAAAAAATAGTTAAGGGCCTTTACGTTGAGGTTAACTTTGATTTCACATTCCCGTAGTCAATAAAATAAAGTATCATTGAAGCACTAGTGTCGATATCATAATTCATTATGTCTCTGGGACAAATTTGCGGTTTAGTATTGTATGATAACCGGAAATAGTATTAATGGTTGAGTTAAGGCAGTGAAGTGGCACAATCGTTAGCCTGTCCCACAAAATGTTTAGCAGCGTTTGTTGTGGTTTTACCTTTCTGATGAAATACGCACCGTCATGTTCGGAGAAATGAGGAGAAATAAAAAAGAAAAGTGTGAATGGTCAAAGAAGGTAAGTATATGATGAAGGCCATCTTGGTTAATAGACAACAAAAGCTTAGGACGGAAACATTGGATCTCCTGACAAAAATGCGCAGCAGTATTAGTTCTGGACGCCCGGCACCCTGGGATCAAATCGAGCTGGCATCTACTTTGTGTTTCATTCTTTACGGCTTGATAGACAAATTATCAGTTCTAGGTGGCAGAATTGTTAGCATTCCCGACTAGATGCTTTGTTTGTCAACTCTGGCTCTGTTATGATGCTGGCATCAAGCTGCAGTGTCCGTTTTCTTCTTCTCTTCATTAACAGGTGGAGCGAAGAGAGAAAACGCAGAAGCATGTCTTGCATAAAAAAATCCATACACTCACACGAGAAGTAGGAGTCGTCCTGATATACTGAAATAAGAGAATAGCTTGAAACATCTAAAATGACCAGAAAAAGGAAGCGCACATACTACAATGGTATATATGTTGTCACACATATATTCATATACATGAACAAAAATATATACACATACACATATTTATATACACGCACAAAATATATACACATGCATATATATATATATATATATATATATATATATATATATATATATATATATATATATATATATATATATATATATATATATATATATTCAGTCTAAATAGTGGGACAAAAATAAAATCAAGAAATACATATTAAAATAAATGTGGATAAGTTCGTATTCCAAGAGATTAGCAGTATGAAGTTTCAGGAATGACCCTTTAATCCGAAATAAAAGTGGAGACGATATAACTAAAGGGTTTAAGTCGAACGGAGGACATATAAAATCAAAGTGAGAGTGAGAAAAGAGAGAGAGAGAGAAAGACAGACAGACAGAGAGATAGAGAGAGAGAGAGCGAGAGAGAGAGTAAGAGAGAGAAAGAGAGAAAAAGTGAAAGAGTGGGGAGTAATAAACGTTGTTGATATAGCTAATGTACTTCGAAAAGTAAGGGATAAATTAATTTTAAAATTGGTCCATATGGCAGGGTGAACACCTATTTTATGATCATTTACTTTGTTGTTTTCTACACATCAATAATGATTAAAACTGACACTTTTATTTAATTAAATAAATAAGTATAGATATTTAAGTAGCTGTGGGTTTTTTTCATTCACGACAAAATAAACAAGAAATTAAATATGAATGTATAGTTCAATTTTAATAATTATTGCTACAAAGTAAATCACAAAAATTTTCTGTGATTCGGAATAAAATAAAACAGATGAACCAATTAAATGTGAAAATAAGAATCCTCGTCACTATTCATTATAAGCTCATTAAAAACTGTCGGTGGTCACTTTTTATGTTCTCCCATGAGGGCAATGCAAGACGTCCAAGTGCCAACTCACCCATACACACAAAGAGCTGATATAGTTTGAACGGGGAAGGAATTTTCCCGTATGTATTAGAAGTTTAAACATTCTGTTTTTGCATTGTCCTATATCTAGAGGTCAGTAGACAAAATAACAATGTACTGTTTGTATGTTTGGGGCAATATTACATAGAATTGCATGTGAGACTGTAGGTATATATTCATTACAAATATATCACTCTGTGTGAGGGCAGGGAGGGAATGTGCGCGCGTTTGGAGATATTGACTGGTGGCGAAAATATACATGCATGGAAGGTAATGGGACGAAGGGTGATATTGATAGATGATCCGTAGCCGGAAAAGAATTGCATATTAATGCCTATAGATGATCTAGCGACAGGAGTGAAGAATATTTACGCATATAACAATACAGTGTTACGATGTAGACATAAGCAGTGTCTTTAATATTTTTGTACGGTCAAGGGAGCAGGTTGGCAGAGGGGTAAGAGCGTTAGATAGAATGCCTCATGGTATTTGTTCCGGTTTTCTGCTCCCTGAGTTCAAACCCTACCGAGGTCAGTTGTCCCTCAGTGTTTCTTCTTCTTCTTCTTCTTCTTCTTCTTCTTCTTCTTCTTCTTCTTCTTCTTCTTCTTCTTCTTCTTCTTCTTCTTCTTCTTCTTCGTCTTCGTCTTCTTCTTCTCTCCCTCTTTCCCACTCTCCGGAATAAAACTTGCCATGGCAGGACCAAGAGAGCGATGCGTTTCTCAGTTATTCAATTTCTAAGACACTCCATAATCACGACAGCGCCAAAACGTATCCATCAGAAGATGAGAGCCTAGGGCAAAGGAAGAAATAACGACTCCGTTCCAATTCGTTTGGCTTCGCTTTTCCATTTCGCGACAACAACAGTGCATATAAAAGCTACGAAATCTCTAATTATAATATGTCTTTCACTGATGAACACAGTGTAAGGCGTAAACTTAAGCTTAGCTCTAGGTGTCCAACATATATTTATTTATTTTAATAAGTAACTTGTGATATGTTTTTCGATTTACTGTTATTTATATTATTTATGATCTAACTTCTATATATATTTTTTTATTAGAATGTATTGATCAACTTCGTAAACTAAAACATGAAAAAACATCGTGATGCATTTTATAATCTGAGCACCACACTCACCCATCCACACACACACACACTCGCACGTACACACATATATATATTTATATATATACAATTATGCATATACATATATATATATATATATATATATATATAAGAATATGTCTGTGTGTGTGTGTGTGTATGCGTGTATATACTCACATAAATACATACATTCAAATCATACAGATACATGTATCTGCATATGTATATATATATATATACATGTATATATATATATACATGTATATGTATACATATATATATATACATATATATATATAATATATATGCATGTATATATATATATATATATATATATATATATATATATGTATATGGATATATATATACCCTAAATATAACTTATATATATGTGTGTATATATATATATATATATATATATATATATATATATACATATATATATTCATATATATAATATATGTATGTGTGTGTGTGCTTGTGTGTGTGTATGTATTTGAATGATTCTCTTTATGGAGCTATACGACGCTTTCACTCTTCCATTCCACTTTGCTAACTCAAACGAACACGTTCATACACGCTTCACTCGCATATAAATATACGGCCACAGACATACGTGTGTACATAATTTTTTTCCTGTCTATAGGAACATTTACTACACTTATCAAGTATATATGGTAGTCTCCCCGATGGTCAGCGTATTTTTAGCGAGAGAAATAAACATTTTTTTTTTTTTACATGATTTGCTGACACGATGCTATTCTTCTAAATATTATTTAGTATTTCTGCTACTATTTAAGTTTATATGTGTAGCACCGGTTTGCATTTTATCAATAGCAGTAAAAATCATATGCACAGATAAAAGGAAAACAGTCTTTTAAAGTTGTTTTCATGCTAATAATAAATAAGGCGGATTTATAAGTAAATTAGGCGTAATAGAGAAAGCGACAACAATTTTTAATGGGAAAAAGGCCAATTATTTATTTACTTGATATTGTTATTGTCATTACTGTTTATTATTATTACCATTATTATTATTATTATATTATTATTATTATTATTATTATTATTATTATTATTATTATTATCATCATCATCATCATCATCATCGAAAATATGTATATGTGTATCATTCATTGACAGCAACCTAATTTCAGCTCAGAACAAAGTGGAAAGCGTATGAAATCTTTACCATTCGTGCTACTATCATTTATGTGCAGTAGACTTATATATGATCTTGCACGCAGAAATACGACAAAACATGGGCATAAATTTGTACACATTTATACCAACACGCAAACAAATATATACATATCTATACACTTCCACCTAATCACATACTCATACGTAGTTATATATATATATATATATATATATGTGCAAATATGTTTGCATATATACATTACAAGCACATATACTTGCGTATATACAAACACGAGGAGCGCTAGTGTAATATTCCCATTAAAATTTCTAACAAGTGCAGTCGAAATGGGCTTCATACAGTGTTTGTGGATATGATTATAAACTCCATGTACAACTGGTTGCAATCATAGTCCTGCAGTTATGCACATCACATTAAAAATCAGAGAGATGGATAATATTAGTAGACTTCCATTTCGAAACCTGAATAATCTCCAACGCGTTCGTGAATTCACTGATTTCACATTTGTATAAAAGGATTCCTTGTGTACTTAACTTAGCCGTGTTAGCAAATGTTTAACTAATAGTTTGGTAAAATATATATATATATGTGTGTGTGTATATATATATATATATATATATATAATATATATATATATATATATATATATATATTATGACAGATAGTCGCCCTGATAGATCGTTAGCCAGTACACACATTTTTTCTCTCCTTGTTTCTCTCCTTGTGTTTTCTGTGTTCCTTTCTGTAGAAGAGCGTAGGCTCCAAACGTAAAAGACTTTTTCTATTTCTGAGCGTTATACTATTACATCTGTTTGTTTTGTACACCACCTGTCTTCGTCTCCCTATATATATATATACATATATATATATAGTTTTTCTATTATTTGGCGTAATGACTCTCCCCAGTTGTAACAGTATATATATACATATATACATTCGACTAAAGGCACTGCTCCACCATGCCCACAGTCAAATGACCGAAACAAGTAAAAGAATAAAAGAAAAAATAGATAAATAGATAAATATATACTTTGCCATTTGAAGATGGTATAGAAACATTAAAAAGCAAATAATTTTAACAAATTAGTAAATGTTGCAATGGTCGTAAAATATTATGTTCAATGTCAAGAAGATTAGGAAAATGAGGCAACATGTCCATATGTCTTCCATCGTAATCTTCCCTTGAATGACTAGGCCAATATGTGGTCTTGCATTATCATGTATGAGTAACACCCCTTTTCAAATAATTTGGAAATGTTTGTGCAAAGCTTCCGATTGACAACAGTACTTATCTGTATTAACTATTTTGTTTTGTTTTAACACTTCATGATAGATAACATCCTTAATATGTTACTAAACTCAAATCACAACTTTTTCCAAGAGTAATCCTACTTAAAGATTGATTCTCCTTTTATCATTGGGTGCTAACCATTTTCGTTTACGTTGGATGGGATCAAAAATAACCAAATCTTCATCATTTCTGGTGATTTCACCAGGAAAGAATCTGTAGTATATCTGTTCCTCAATGACAAGGAGCGCGGAACTTATATTCGAAGATAAGGAGCCAATCCAAACAGCTAGAATTCTAATGTACTCAAAAAGAATACTGGATTTAGGGTATGAATAAATAGTATTCCTCTCTAAGTACTTGAAACATTGACTCAAAACATGGAGCTTCAGGATCATCTTCGTGGTATATACACCAAGTATCTCATGTGGGCTCAAACATCTGTTGCTGTGAGCACTAAAGCAAGGAAGAAATTTATGGTCATATTTTACTTATCTCTACTATTATTGTTAAACTCAAGATATGTTTTTTTTTCCACTCACATTGCAGTATATTTTGTCACTTGGAGCACTGCTACGCTGAGAGAAATTCTGTTGGAACTGAGAGATCCGATGTTGGACATTTTGGAAATGAATAACAAAAAAAAAAAAATCGGTAACTCTATAATCAGAGCATAAAAAGTAATTCCACCCGTGAACTAGAAGGAAGTTACAAGGAAGATATCAAATCGCAGCTAGAAATGGATTATGAGGTACCTGTCAAGCTGAGGTAAAACTGAAGTGATGAGCACGCACAACTTGACTCACCGCCGTGATTTACACAGGTTTATGTTGCTAAAAAAGAATCATGTTGAAACGTCTGTTTTTTTGCGTTTTATGCATGTGGTGTGTTCAATCAACCTGTATATGCGTCTGAACAACATAATCCTTGCGTGGAGAGCTCGGAAAGTTTACGTTGGATATGATAAAAAAATTACCAATTCTTCATCATTTCTAGTGATTTTACCAGGAAAAAATCTGTAGTATATCTGTTCCTCAATGAAAAGGAGTGTGGACCATATATTCGAAGATAAGGAGCCACTCCAAACAGCTACAATTCTAACGTACTGAACAGAGCTGCTTAGACGTTGTGATATCTGCGTAAATTTTTACACGATAATGACGTGTTGCCATTTGTAACCGTCATTTTTCTACAGTTCATCTTGTCAGAGTAGAGTCCTGCAGCTAACGTAGGTGAAGAACAAACATTTTGAACCATGAAAATTTTTTCATGGGCTACTGTACATTTGTCCACCAATCAGACAATGCAAAATTTACAATGCCAGCTATTATATTTAATAGAGGCAGCGAGCTGGCAGAACCGTTAGCACGCCGGGTGAAATGCGTAGTCGTATTTCGTTTAACGATACGTTCTGAGTTCAAATTCCACCGAAGTCGACTTTGCTTTTCATCCTTTCGGGGTCGATAAATTAAGTACCAGTTACGCACTGGGGTCGATGTAATCGACTTAATTCGGTTGTATGTCCTTGTTTGTCCCCTCTGTGTTTAGCCCCTTGTGGGTAATAAAGAAACATATTTAATAGAGGTTTAGTAACGACAATGATGTACGTGGTCTATTTCAGAGTACTTTTAGACTAGAGATTACGCATAACTTTCGTAATTCTGTGGTTTGCCTGTACTACTGGTGGTGTTGCCGATCCAGGTCACACATGAGCGGAAGGGATGTAACGTCAAGGTGACTTATGCAGAAAGAAGACACCGCGTTCCATACACTCGTTATACTCATGATTAGTTTTGTATGCTGGCATATTGAACAGCTGTTGTCATGTGCAGTATAGAACCAGCCATTATGATAATCATCTAATAATAATTTAATACTAATACTAATAATAAAACATATGATAATCATCTAAACTATCTGCACAGCTTATGTATTACAACGAAGTGTATTTAGTTACTTTAATTCTTAAAGGTTATGAAGGAAAGGGTAGAACGTGCAACCCAGTTACAAGAAATGAGGATACATTTCCTGTTCAGCCAAACATTCGCCAAGTTGTTCATATAACATATCACTAGGAAGGTGCAACTCCACGCTTACACACACAGTAAGTCTGTTCCAGCCTGACGCGAAAAATGTATATAATCTGTTGGAATGGGGCTATTTTCAGCATACAACTATATGGTACAGAGCTCAACAGACCGATAGACAGACAGACATGTAGATAGATAGATAGATAGATAGATAGATAGATAGATAGATAGATAGAGTGAGTGAGGGAGGGAGGAAGTGAAAGAGATAGAGAGTAAGAGGGCACTTTCTTCTTGCACCTTGTAGCTAATATAATCAGGGATGTGTGAGGTTACATGATTAGCACGAGATGGGCGGTTAGCAAACCCTTCACAACCTACATATATCCCATTGAGACATATATCATTTTCGTCTATAATTTGAATGTTCATGATTTTTTTTTATATACGATTCAGTAAAATTTCCACGCTTTTTATAAGTTGTCCTTGTAATGTCCTCATATCTGTCGCCCTTGTGGCAATAGTAATGGAAAGATTATCATTATTATTATTATTATTATTATTATTATTATTATTATTATTATTATTATCATTATTATTATTACAGTTTTGCTATAATTAGTTGTAGTTCATGGTGTTGTTGCTTGTGGATATTAATATTGTTTTTGTTGTTGCTGCGACCATTTCCATTACTATTATTGCTCTGATTACGTTTATCATTATTGGCTTTTGATTTATTCCAATAATTTTATTACATCTACTTATTTTATTATTATTATTATTATTATTATTATTATTATTATTATTATTATTATTATTATTATTATTATCGTCATTATATGTTCATTGTTATTATTATTACTATGGTGATTCTGATGTTTGTCATAATTTCATTGATCAAAGAAATAATTGGGAGATCAATCAATTAATGGACAGAAAGAGAGAGAGAGAGAGAGAGAGAGAGAGAGAGAGAAAGACAGAGAGAGAAACAAAGAAGGAGAGAGGACTAGAAAATGTATTAAGTACAGGAGAGAGATGTAGTTAGATAAAGTGAATGAATGAGGTGAGAGGTAGTTTCAATTTTCTGTATCCAATCTAGGATAGAATATTAAGTAGACGTTTACAGTCTATAGTGTGGATATAATTTTACCGCGGCCAATGTGTCTCTATTCGTTGCCATCTTTTATATTTCTCTTCTTACCATTACTGTTCTGAATTCTATCAGTTCTGCCATTTATCAACAATCCATACCAATCTCTATATTATATACTCCATACACATACTTTTGTTCATAATTTCCCATTTATGATGTAAATGATCAAAATTATTCAGTGTAGCATTTACAAAATTCACGCTTTCATTAAATGTTTTCAGGTATTTCTGTGGACTGTCGATGGCAGTGCGCACAAGAACCATCAGACGTATATTGTATCATCATAACTAGCTATTACATAGACAAAATCGATAATCGATGGGGTCAAATCATGGACAATTTTCTATGCAACGCACACAGTATCCCCCAAAGCCACCAACAAATAAATAGTGGAATTAGCAACAAATCAGAATCTATCTCCTGTACTATTTTAAAACTATTGTTTCGTCTGATCCACTCAGACAACATACATACCCACATTAGCTATAATATTAGAAGCTTACTGATGTACAAATTAAGTGGGAATTCTAATTTCTATCTACTGATATAGTTTACTTCAGTCATTACCCGAGACACAGAAACATGTTGCACAGACCATATAGAATAAATTGGAACCTATAACGATATGGATAGAAACAAGTAACCATGGCAGTGTAGGGTTTTTTAACATGGTACACAAAGAAATGGCTGTTGCAATATATGTATGGATGTTTTGCAAACAACCCGTTGTTAACGTCTGAGGTTCTATTAAAAAACACACAAACAAGAATAGTACCCATGTGTATATATATATATATATATTATATATATATATATATATATATATTCATCCATACATACACACACACACACACATATCCAGGTTGCGGTGTGTAAACTGTCGTCTAAATTGTGCAAAAATGAAAATAACAATGATATATATTTACCAAAATTACATTAAAATATCTTGGAATACTAAAGAGCAAATTTATTCAATAAAATACCATTGGCTTTATCCACGGCCTCTAAACGACTTCGGAATCTCCTTGCATCTCTTCTGGACGGTCTCCTTGTTTAAGTTGGTGGATGCTACAAGGAGTTTCCTTGGTTTCTCGCTCAATTGCACTCCACACATAATTATCAAGGGGCTTGCAGTCTAAGGTGGTAGGTGTCCAAATGTTAGGGGTAGTGTGGTCTGACAGCGATGACTGGGTTCTTCTACTTGTGTGGCAAGGTGCAGAGTCTTGTTACCAGACATAAGGTCTTCCAGCAGCCACCCTCTTGACCCAGGGCAGTACTACCTCCTCCAGGCACTTGATGTAGGCCTTCGTGTTAAGTCTGAGGCCGCGTGGAAAGATGAATGGAGGCATAACATCTACATCACTTGTGATCCCCCTAAACACTGCATGTTTATTTTTATCAATCTCGGTACATGTCGTCAGATTGCACTGATCTCAGACTGACACCCAAACACTCGGAAATGTTCGTATTGGAGCTTCCGGCAGGTGAAAATGCCAAGCAGCTCAGCATGTCTTTTCTAAACGTCTGGCTGAGGGAATTGCGTCATAGTGCTGTTTTTCTCACCTGACCCTACTATAATTTAGTCGCCAAAATTTAAAAAAAAACAATGCACGTGTACGACATTAAAAATATAAAATTCCGATAATTTACCTATCGCACACTGTATATATATGTATGTATGTATGTATGTATGTATGTATGTATGTATGTATGTATGTATGTATGTATGTATGTATATAAATATATATATATGTATAATATATGCATGTAAATATATATGTATACATACATATATATGTATTTATATATATGTATAATATATGTATGTAAATATATATGTATACATACATATATATATATATATATATGTGTGTGTGTTTGTATATGTATGTATGTATGTGTATATACACTTTTTAAAAATATGTTATTAAAGTATTATAGGCTATGTGGTGATTTAGATATTGTTGTTCCAAGTTTCAGAATACTTCAAAAATAAGCTCTTTATTTAATGGGACTATTTAAAACTTAACCCAATGCTTTTTCATTTCATCAAACATACTCGGCAAGTACACTAAAATTTATAGTAATTATATAAACTAACTTTTAGTTACACCAGTAATTTTCATAATCATTGATATTAATTTATCAAGTCAATAAAAATCCATGAATAGAATGTAATGATATACAATATAATAGGCATCCATCGGTCTTGAGAGGCCATGGATCTGCACCCAAAGAACTGCTGGTGGTAGTGCATCATCTGTTGTCGCCTTACAGGCCCACATGGGAGTGGCAATCCCGCATAGAGCGATTGCATTTGAAAGAGCCATCCGCCAATGATATTCTTTGATGTCGAGTACCTGTTTTTCTTTCGCTCTCTTCATTCCCTTTCATAGTATTTGCCTCCAGTATGGGCGATCATTTGTGGAGGCGCAATGTCCCAGTGGTTAGGGCAGCAAACTCGCGGTCGGAGGATCACGGTTTCGATTCCCAGATCGGGCGGGTGTGTTTATTGAGCGAAAACACCTAAAGCTCCACGAAGCTGCGGCAGGGAGTGGTCGGGACCCCTGTTGTACTCTTTCGCCAAAACTTTCTCTCACTCTCTCTTCCTGTTTCTTGAGTAACTCTGCGTTGGACTAGCGTCCCGTCCAGCTGGGGGGAACACATACGCCACAGAAACCGGGAAACCGAGCCCATGAGCCTGACTAGGCTTGAAAAGTGCGCATAAATAATAAATAATGGGCGATCATTTGCAACCTGCTCCCATCTCAGGAGGTCCAGATCAAGCGACTCCATATCTTTCTTACAGGCATCATTGGAACGAAGATGAGATCGTCCTCGTGCTCCTGTCCCAGTAACCAATTCCCCATACAGGAGGTCTTTTGGGATCCTTCCGTCTGGCATGCAATGAGCATGACCGAGTCAGTGCAAACGATGCTGCTGGAGCAAGATGTGTGTGCTGGGTATCTTGACTTGGTTGATGACTTCAGTGTTGGTAATGTTCGAAAATATAAGGACACAGATCGTGTGTTGTATAGCCAGCTGGAGACGATGTCTCCTGGAGCTAAACACAGCATGCATCCCAAAATGAGATTGCCATATTAGGTTGGCAAAAAATCATTACTTTATATATATATATATATATATATATATATATTATATATATATATATATATATTCATTAGAATGTGACCATGCTGGGGCACCACTTTGAATAATAACTAGTAAAATGAATCGACTACAGTATTTATTATTTTTAAGTATGGTATTTATTGTATTTTTCACTATTGCCGAAGTGGTACATTACGGGGATGTAAACACACCAACACTGGCTGTCACGTTATGGGGGGGGGGCAGATATAAAGACAAATACACATATATGCATGACGGGTTTCTTTCTGCTAGTTTCCGTATCTATCAAGCCTATTCATAAGGCCTTGGTCAGCCCGAAGATATCGTAGAAGGCACTTGCTCAATGTACCACTCTGTGAGATAGAATCTGGAACCGTATGGTTATGAAATAAACTTCTTACCACACAGTCAATTTCTTACTCTTGGAAATAAATGATTCTGACATTTATCAACTCTTTAAGTAAACATCTATATTTTAATTCCAGAATATATACCGTATAAAGATTGTTAACGTGAGTAAAAACCCAGTAATTCGAGGGTGGGTTAGCCAATGAATACCGAATCTAGTGCATCAGTGCTACTTTATTTTATACACTCGGGAAAGATGAAGAGAAGAGTTGACCTTGGTAGAAGTTGAATTCTGAACGTAGAGAGCCAGAAGCACCGCAAGGCATTTAGTTTGTGGATCTATCGATTCAGCATACTCAAGACCCTCTATATACATGTCAGATAATAAAGATACATGTCATCGAATTATGATTCATTTACCATCGAACAAATTGCAATCAATTTCGATAGTTTTTCATGAGTTCATTTGTAGTTCATACCATCAAGTGATCGATTTCTCTTTGGCAGAGCTTTTATAACAACTATATCACATGCTATTTCAACTGTTGTGATATCTCATATAACTACTCAACTTTCCCATGATACCTTTTACGAGAGCTTTATGTAACCGATTGACATACTGTCTTAAGAAGTTTCAGGTTTTCCACTGAAGTGTTAAGACAATCGAACTCATCACTCTGTTTCTAAGAAACATTTGAACTAACCTTTTCTCTTGGCATACGAACGTAACTTATTTTACGTTTGTAATTAGATTACTTCTTTTTCTTCTGATGCATCACTTGTTTATTCGGATTCTAGTTATTTTTCTTCTTTGTTATTCCCTTTCCCTGTCAGTCAATTCATACATTTCAGGGCTTATTAATATACAGTCAGAGCTTAACCTTCCAATAATTTTGGATACTACCAATACCCGATGCGAAGCGAAGTATTCATTTTGTCAATTTACTCTAGAATATTTCTGTTTGATTCTAGTATTGTCTGCACATGTCTGTTCATTTTTCCCTTCTCAACTATTTCCTATTCATTCTGGTACTGATGTTATGCTTTCTAACTTTCACTTACTGTCCAGAAATTTAATAATTGTGTTACTAAATTGAAACCTGGAGATATTCAACATTTTGCTCTCCAAGGTTTATATCATTTTCCATTATTTTTCATTAAAATCAGTTTTGTTCAACTCTTTTTGTTTTTGTTAAAATTTCTTTTTCATAAAATTTTCTACATTTACGGATTATTCATTGTTCTCAATGTTATCTTTCGAATTACCTAGAATAGCCATTAGTTCAATCAACGGTATTAAGATGCTCATCGTTATATTGTCGAAGTCCTTGAGCATTTTTCTCCATGCTTCGTTGGTTAAGAGACTGCATTAAACTGTAAATAGAATCATAAGGTCCTCGTTCTTCTTAATACTCTCAGTGTTAGTACAAAGATGTTTTGCTCCCATATATCCATTGTTCCCTCCTCTAGGTTTGCATCTCTTTGGGAGACTTCCCGAGTAATTTTTGTTCAGTGATTTTATAGTAGATTTGTATTCTTTTAACAGCTGTATTATAAATATCATATTGCAAATGCCCACATTTCTGTCGAATCTAGGGTAACCATTTCCATGAGTGATCACATTTATAAAGGTGTTCTGAGGACTACCAAACAAATTTCATTGGTATTTTGAAATGTTTAGAATTCTATGTCTTTGCATTGATCCATTTCGCAATATTCTGCTGGATTTTATTCATAAGTAATTTTCGAATCTTATAAACTGTGTTTCACTGAAGAATGAGTTTGCAGAAATACTTATTAAGTTACACACAAAAGAAACTGTTTATCACACATTGCATAAATCATTTTAATCTTTACCTGACTCACTAACAGATTGTATAGAATAATCTTTAAATATTTTCAAACCTTTTTGTTGCATCTTTCAGAAACCATGATCCATGTATATTACATGGGCATTTGTGAAGGCGCATGACTTAGTGGTTATAGTATTCGGTTCACAATCGTAAGGTGATGAGTTCAATACCCGCCGACGCGTTGTATACTTGAGTAAGACACTTTATTTCACGTTCCTAACAAAAATGAGTAGAATCTATATTTCAGATGGCCAGCCTTGTTACGCTCTGTGTGACGCTGAATCTCCCCGAGAACTACATTAAAATTATGCATGTCTGTGGAGTGCTGAACCACTTGTACGTTAATTTCACGAGCAGGCTATTCCGTTCATCGGTTCAATTGGAACCCTCGTCGTCGTAACCGATGGCGTGCCAGTTACATGGGCGATTCATAGTTTATGTTAATCTATGTTTCGAGGATATACGCTAAACTCTTTCCAATTTCCCAATGGCTAAAATACACTAAGATCGAATGACATGAGATCAATTAATAGAAACTTATGCTTACATGTATAGTTATATTTGAGAAAATACTTTGCAAAGTGGAAGAACATATGTTTGGAATCTCCTCCCCTAATACAAATCGGTAATTAGTTTATAGGAGTAAAAGTTGATTGCTTCGTAAAAGGCACTATCTTTGAGTAGAGAATTAAATAACTTATCAGTTACGTATCAACACCTGGCAATAATTTGATGCAATCGTAATTAGTTACTATGAACCCCAAATCCTTCACAAAGAAGAAAACTTTATATCACATCAGCGGGATATAATTGATTTTGTCCCCCAATTTGGACGATATTATTGCTAATGACGCTTTAATTTCTCGTGTGATTTCGTTTGTATGTGTGTGCGTGCATGTGTATGTGTGTGTGTGTGTGTCTGCAGCTTTACTCTAACTCAACTCTGATGAGGCATATGTAATAGTGCTATTTTAGATTGCACTACTACTTTTTTTAGCAAGCAGATTGCTGAAACGCACAGACACCCCATTCATTTACTCTTATTCTGTCATAGAATTGTTACAGTAGTGATCATCCGCTTCTATGAAAGTTGATGGTGCTAAAATTACCGTGCTGAGTGACAAATTGTCTATGAGGGAAATTGCTTACTCTATTGTGTTGTGGGAAGAGCAATATGCCATGAATCTGGTAAGAAAAGAACCACAACATATTGTATATACTAGGATTGCTACATCGATATAGATCGAAATATATTCTGTGCAATATAGCTAGTGAAACATTAGCATTGCAATAAGATTGCTGTGATAATTGGTGTGCCCCACATAGGTGTACAATAGCTTCCTGTAATTACGGTAAAAAATTTAAAGTGAACAATTATAAGGCAATTAAATGGTTTTCTAATTTCCTATCATTTTAAATGCATCACCTCGAATAAAAAAAAAAGAAAAACTATCAGGACGGCAAAAATATTTTTGTCGGCCTTTAACTGACTCAGAATATGAGATTCTTTTTGAGTTCAAGTTTCCAAAACTTCCTATTCCGTCGCAGATAAAGTGCTGGCTAACACCGTTGCTCAGACTGAGCTGACTGAACAGTGTAGCGCCGCTGCCTCGCTGAAGGATCCAACAGCCTCCAAGTTTAAGACACAAACACATTTTCCTACCATCTTGAGCCTAATATGCTAACAATTAAGCCACAAGCATTTTCTTTCCCCCATTAAAGTATTCTTATTAATAGAACTGTAAAAAGTACAATAATTTTAGTTATATATATTTTACTTGATGAATTAATTTAACTTTTCAAACTGTTTCTCCTCCTGATTAATGCACTTTAATAATCGATTTTACGTATAATTGGGTGAAATTGAAACGAATAATTAATTAATACTGTTTGGTTATTAATTTTACAAAAATGTAGCGAAAATTTCTGGACACATTGTATAATGAATGCGAATCGATATTTCATACAGTTCTTACGATTTCAATATAGTTATAGAAACAAGGTAATCTCAAACTCACACTACGCCTACTAAAACGTCTAATTAAAAACGGGAAATAACTACGATATACTTATATCATAATATTTTGTAGATCGTAGTATGTTTAACAGTTTCCGTATGATGAATAATCTGGAAAATAGGAAATATCTCATATCTCATACCAAGAAACGCGCGCGCGCGTACACACACAGACAAACGCACGTATGTATAGAACATCCTTTCTTATCGAAAATTTTAGCTTGTAATAAAATATATGCACGGCGCAGGAGTAGCTATAGTCGCGGGGGTTGCTGTGTGGTAGGAAATTTACCTCCAAACCAGATGGTTCACGGTTCAGACCCACTTCCACTATAGATTCGGGTTCACCAAAGCCTTGTGAGTGTAATTCATAGAGAGAAACAGAAAAGAAACCCATCGTATATATTTATATATCTATGTATGTCTTTGTGTTTGTGTTTGTCCGTCCCCACCACCGCTTAACAACCGGTATTGGTGTGATGATATCTTCGTAAATTAGCAGTTTCGCAAACGAAACCGATAGAATAAGTGCCAGGTTTTACAAAAATCAATACTGGGGTCGATTCATGTGACGAGAAATCATTTTTCAAGGTGGTGCCCCAGCATAGCCGCAGTCTAGTGACAGGAACACGTAAAGGATAGAACATGGCATTCTACATATCGTAAGTAAAAAAAAAATGCTCTCCCCATTTATGTGTGTGTGTTTGTGTGTGTATGTATGTGTGTTTGTATGTGTGTGTGTATACGTGTGTGTGTGTGTGTGCTATCTTATTTGAAAGAAAAAAAACGAACAATTTCCTGGACGACTGCTTCATATATTGGAAATGTATTAAGGAAAATTACTTCTTTGCAGATTTTAGTAATCACGCAAAATAATATTACAATTGTGCTCTCGTGAAAGTACCACGCCAATACTTAGACTTTAGATTTTACCATCCATCCCATACTAAATATGTCAAGACCTATTTTTTAACCTTTTATGCACTCAAGTTGACGAGAAAGGCAACAAGTTTCCTTCAGAAATAAAAATACCGAAAATCTTGGTAAATCATACCATAACCAGAGCAGTAAACATATAATCCCTGACTCGCAGGGAAACCGTCGTAATGCAGGCAAAGAGAAAAACATAAATGCACCAATGCACCATATGTGCTCACACATAATCTTAGAAGCTACGATATATCATAAACGATATCTTTCCATTCTATAACGACTCAGTAATTTTATAAAACTATTGAAAGTGTCAGAAATTATTAACCAGCAAAAACTATCATTAAGTTTTAAAAGTCTCAACAATGATATAATCACAAACTATGGAGACCTTTCTCTGTTGGATGAGAGAATTACTGAACAGGCAAGACCAAAGAATTCATAAGTGCGAAGGGTTTGAAAGTAAAAGATATAAATTGCAAAAAAGAAAGCATGTATCACCTCTTCACAATGCAATGAGAGTTAAACCAAATCCAGCATCTAAATTATTATATTGTCATAGGGTACACGAGCAAAAAGAGAAAATATTAATTTCTCAGAAATGTTTAGTATAGTGAACAACTAGATATTTGTGCAGCTGGAAAATCACGGTGAAGACGCGTCGTCTTGTTTTAAGTATGTTCTGTTTCCGATTATCATATAACTAGCAGAGTGCCCGGATGTGCTCGGGATTAAGTACATGCTGAAGTACATACATACATATCCATACATAAGTATATCATAGTGAAAATAATAGAAATGAAACTAATATATATATATATATATATATATATATATAGAGAGAGAGAGAGAGAGAGAGATAAGAAAGTTGGTTTGTGAAAGCACGTGGTTGAATATATAGAAAATAGTAAGAAGTGAAAAAACTACAGAAGGCTTAAATGTTAAAAAATATATATTTGCGTCAATATGTCTGAAGAATATAAAAAAAATTTTTGAAGAATATTAAAAAATTGTTTTTTCCCTCTTATAATGACATAATTTAGAAGAAAGACCGGTTTCGCGTTTAGCTTTTCAAATTTCTTGCGACGTTATGTTTATGTTGAACAGGTTATCGTTATGTTTATGTTCACAAGAGTTCTAAATAAGGGGAGGAAATGAGTGATTTCTTCCGGTGTAAGGGAGATAATCGCTTAAAAATTTTTAATCTTTCAATTTTTAATCTTTCCATTTTACCGATGTGCTATCGGATCATCAACACAAATTAGACTAAACAAGGAAACATTCTTCATTGAAAAGTACAAGCCCAGACTTAACCATCCCAACATACTGATACAGAGAAATTCACACCAAGGGAAAGGAAAAAAATTTAAGCGATTATCTCCCTTACACCGG